>NW_010236409.1:75058-161779 GCF_000690775.1 Eurypyga helias
ATTTCTTCTTGATTGTAGTTCATGGCAGAGGCTCAGCTCTTTGTGACTTTTGAATATTCTTGCACTGAAGATGGCATTTAATTTTTTTACTGCCTCTTTTAGAAGAGTTTTATGTCTGTGTGCTATTCCTTGTCGGTCTTTTCTGATAAATGTTGAAATAGCTGGTTTTACTTTTGAATCTTGAATTCAGTGCAGGGGGAGGAAACCTCTTTGAAATGGAGGGTGAAGGATTTGCCTTAACTGGGCAAAGTTGTCCTACTACCAGCCTGTCTTTATTCCCAGAGGGTGGAATAATGGATAAAAACCTGACATGACTCCCTGGAAAGCAAAGTCTGTGAGGGAAAGAACTCTGTCTGCACAAGGATGCATATGAGGATCTGAATCCATGGTTCAGTGGTACTGCCACTCTAGCTTTCTATAAAATAGTCCTCAATAAAGAGATCCTAGAAGAGAATGCATGAATACAAGCATGTGAAAGCATCACTTCTAAACCCATGCTTGTGGCTTTCCCTATCTGCAGCTGATATTTCTGGGCATGACATTATGGCTTTAGAAGCCTATGGAACTCATGCCATCACATCCAAGCTGGGTGCAAACCCTTGATACAGATGCCTGTAACATCATGGCTTGGTAGGTTCTCTGAGTTCTTCCTCCAAAGTAGAACATGTCAGTTTGGGGTGATCTTAGATGGGGAGCCAGTATTTTGCTGGCAAACAGTAATATTCAGACTTCTTACAGTTATGGTAATACTCCCCTATGCCACCCCTAAACTTCAACATTGGGAAGAGATTTCAAGCCTTGTATGTCAGGTTTAAGGCAATGTCTTGTAATTGCAGCAAATCAGCCTGGAATGGATCTTGGCAGGCTATGTAATTCATCTGCCTTCTCTAAGGCATGATCAGATCTACCTGTATCCCTAGTCTCTTATCCAGGAGACCTCTCACAGAGGTGCCTTTGCTGCAGTGATGACTAGGATGGGGGCAGATTAGCCCTTATAGGATTTAGCACATCTTGTTCTGATACACCGGGTCCTGCCTCAGAGGCAGCATTCTGGACTAGCTGTATTTCAGGTCTGGATGCTGTGAAAAGCAGCCTTAAATCCTGGAGTTTGATCATTTCTCTTCTGTCACATATGCTTCAAGTGTGTGTGGTTTGACAGGGAAAACAAAGTTTGAGAGCCACTACTGTGGTCCAGAACCAGCCTCATGTAGCTACAGCAATATTTCATGCTGAGAGAGAAAATCTAGCCAGAATATCCAATTGCCAGTTCCATCCTATCCCAGTGGCATCCCCATTATAAAGAAAGTTGGATGGCTGTTTCAGGAACTCATGTCCTTTCCAAGTCCTGCCTTTGACTTCTTGCTATTCTGGTTATTGAAATTGATTTTGCACTCTAGGCATGGGATTTTCCATTGCCAAGTTTAATGTTGAAGATAATAGAAATTATGTTTCCACTCACACATAAATCTCGGGGCTGTTTGTGCTCAGATGACTGGACAGTAAGTACAGGTGAAATTGCTCCCGTGGTTGTTTCAGTAAAAGTGTATTATTGTCGTAAGGTTTTTATAAAGTGTGTTTAACTGGTTTACACATATTTCTAGCAGTCATTGGGTAGGTTGTGGGGTTTTTTAAATTTTTTATTAGAATAAACATAAACCTCTAAGCAAGGCATCTGATTTACCTTCTTGACAGTGTGGTTATCAGCTGACTTTGGAAGTTGGCCAAACAGAGGGCAGCAAGACCACCCAGCAGTTGTGCAGTACTCCACTGGGCTTGCCCTGCAGGTTTGTGCTTGGAAAAGCCAACTTGTGCAAAAGATCACAAGGATATCTTTGCTTTTCCTTCTCATGTGGGGCAAGCACCAAGCTTGGTACTGACTGCAGCACAGTCTGCACTAAATCTTGCCATCATTAGTCAGTGCACATAGGACCTGGCTTTGAAAAGCTTGGCAAAGAATAAGCAAAGGTGAATCCCTTGAGCTTTAAGGGCAAAACACTCTGAGAAGGTTTCTTCAGCTCTCAAGAGCTAATGGAGATAACGGTGTTAGTATCAGGCCCACAGGGATGACTTACTGGATTGTGGCCCAAAGGCACTCTAGCCTTTGGGGTCCTTGTGTCCTAACCTGGCAGCTTTTTCTGCTCCCAGCAGGCAGAAGGACTGTGTCCTTTTCAGAGCGTATGAGATAATCTTACACTCTACAAGGATAAAGGAGTAGGAGGAAGGACTCTGGAGTGATGGAGGGGCTAGAGCCTACATCCACTTCAGCTACGGGCTCCTCTGGTTAGATAGGAATCTGCTCAGCTCTGCAGTCCTCACCTGGGCGACATTCCCATGATTTGAAGGCCTTGATCAGCTTCCCAAACAGCTCTGTGTAACCCAGCCAGCTGGCTGCCAACCAGCCCTGCTGCCATCTGCTAGCCTGTGCCTCTGTTGTGTCTGGGCCCTGGGTGCCAAAGATGCTGCTGTAGTTCCTTCCTGAGGGAAGCCCAGACCCTGATAATGCAGATGTTCTTCAGACAATATTCTTCCTGCAATGAAGTGCCAGCCTCAAACAGCCAGGGCATGCTGTGTGGCGATTACAGCATCGCAATCAGTGGGATGGATGCAAGACATTTCTTACATGGCTTCCTACCTTCCTTGACCCCATATTCCTTTATGCTTTGAATGTCTTGCGTCCTTGGCTCAAGGAATATCATTAGTGTGTGTCAGGTAGTGCCCAGCATGGTGAAGCCTCAGCTTGACTTGATGTTTCAGGTATTGCTGAACAGTTAAAAATGATGCACTTACCTTATTTTTGCGCTCACATGCATTTGGCAATGTTGCTTTGCTGTATTACATTGCTTCCCTCCCAGAGATCTTAACTTTGGCTGGAAGCAAAGGGGCTCAATTTATCTCTTCCTTGCCTCACAGGGGTTTGGTGAAGCTCAGTTAGCAAAAACGTGTAAATTGCTTGGAGATCATTAGAGGAAAAGTGCTGCAGAAGAGCAAAGTATTATTTATTAATGTGCCTCTGTCTTACGGCACCATAAATATCAAGGTTTTAATTGTGCAGACTTGTAATCTGAGTAACTTCCTGGATTTTTTTTTTTTAATTTTATTTTTATTCTTTGATTGCCTTGGTAAATAATTTCATGGAGCAGTCACTGCCCAAAGTGATGTAGGAGTGGTGTTTAAAAGCCAGTTCTGTCCAGGGTAGAAAGCAATGGGATGGCACAGTACGACTTTCAGCTTTCCTTTGGCTGCTCTAATCTCTACTGCCTCTGTTTTTATCCTCTTCATCTTGCAAGCACATTGCAAGGGGCTCCGCAGCACTTCATCAGCCATATGCAACCATTAATAAACTCCAGCCATGCCTGAAAATTTGCACTGTACCCACTTTTGGGCAGGACATGAACAATGTGGCAGAAGGGCCACAGAAAGATCCTTCCCCTCATCTCGCTACCTTCAGCTGGCATGGGGAAGTGTGAGCTGGCAGCGGCTGTGGGGCTACAGCCTGCCGTGCTCTCCAGACCACGGTGCAGATGCCTCTGCTACGGCCAGTTTGAAGCAGTGAGGCTGGGTGTGAGCTGAGTGTAGTTACTCCCAGAGGAGTTTGTCCAGTAAAGATGCAGTTAAATGTATCTTGTGAAAGTGCTGAAGTCAGGGATTTTCTCTGCATCTGAGAGCTTTCTCCAGGCAGTGGTATTAGGGGCATATCAACTGCCATCCTGCCCATCTCCGGGATCTTTCAGGTACTTATCTCTGAGCTTGTGAGAAGGCAGCAAACCTGGTATTGCAACAGACTGATCCACAGAGACTGATGTTAGATGCTGTGCCCGGTGGGACGGTATCAAGTGAATGATAGAATGACGTCAAACACTGTGGTGTGTGGTCTTAAAACCAAACCTTTTGTGCAGCATTTCTAACATGCAATGAGGAAATTCCTTTCCTCTTTCTCTCAATCTTTCTCTCTCTGAATGTTTTGTTTTTAATTGCCTCAAAAACATGGCAAGGCTCAGCCTGCTCCTGTTTTCCCAGGTGGATGGGCAGCCAGCTGCTTGCTTGTGCATTTCTAAGCTCTGGGATAGGCTGTTCTAATTCATTGTTCATAGGCTTCTGAGATTACCCCATTTCATACAAAATTCAGCAGAAGAAGCAGCAATTGTGTATGTGTGTTTTTACTCCTCTCCAGCTCTGGCAGATCAACACCAGCTTTGAATGTTTGCATTGGCTGTCAGTGAAATATAGAGCTGATCTTAAGACTTTCCTTTCTTCTGTGGTATGAGATGTGAATAGCACAGTGCTCTTCCCTCCATGTGTCCCACACTGCTCATACTCTCTGCTCCTTCCTAATCTTGCTATAGGATTCTGATGGCTGCAGCATTAACCATCTCATATCAAACTCAAAGGGATACAATCCCGTATACATCAGCATTGCAAGGAACTTTCAGGTAGGATGATGAGCATACTTCCAGACAGTCCTAGGGTATTATACCTCAGGTGTGGTGATCAGACACTTTCTCTGTGGTCATCACGAAGGCATGGAGTAGGAGAGCATATCTACAGTTGTGACCTTCACACTGAGATCATCACTGAAATTCCTAGTCTCCAAGGGATGGGCTTTCAGTCCACAGCAGAACTTAAAGCTACATCTGACTTACCCCTCAGTCGTAACCATCTGCCTTTTTTGCTGCCTCAGACAATCTCACTTTCCATTCAATTAGTAACGTTCCCCAAGGGACTCAATTACGCCACCTGAGGCAGAAGAAGAGGAACAAACGGTCTGTGTTGCAAGGGAGAAAAAGGAGTGTCAAGTCCTAATTCAAACGCAGCGGCAGACTGGCCTTTCCTCATGTGATAGCAGTAACACTTTTTAAGAGAAGTCGTCACTAATATCTGCTGCTGAGACAAGCATGACTTCCAGAGGCTCCGTAAGTAAACATGAACGCATCTGCAAACGCTGAAGGGCGTGAAATGTGCACCAGGGAAAGATGTCCAGTAATGGTTGCCCATTCCATGAGCAGTATCAATCAGAACAAGGCCTAGTCCCTTTTGCTATGCCAACAGTCTTCAGTGCCAGTGAGTCATACACTCTATTCTGTTTCAACTATGCGGTTGATATTGAAAAGATGCATTTTAAACATAAAAGGGTCTTTGAAAGAGCTGTGTTTATGCTTACAGGAAGAGGATCCATGTTTCAAAGGTGTAGAAAAACCAACATCAAAGTGAAAAAGGAAGAAAACAGCACATTTCTTGACTCTATGAAGATCTCAGAAGTATTTTGAAACCTAGAGAAACTCTTTGCAATGGAAAATGTGTTTTCTTCATGTATTTTGGCTGAGATTTTCAACAATTTTTGCAGCATGACCACAAGCTAGAACTTGGGGAAATAGCGGTGGTGGACTGTATGTGTAGGAGCAACAGCAATTACGGTGTTGCTGAGCTCACTGGGCAAGCTTTGGTGCTGCAGGAGGGAGGTGTAACGTGGGGGTTACAGAGGAAATCGGTGTTCACAAGGACACCTCAGGAGCATCTGTACAGGTAGAGGCAATGGCTGGACCTGGCCTGGGCTTTATTGAGGATGTGTCTAGAGTTCAAGAGTTGACTGAATTCATACATTGAACAAACCCCGATTAACACTGAAATCTATCTTGTCTCAAGATCCTCAGCCAATGGAGTGATCGCTGTGCCTTACACATGCTGTGATGGCTTCTGGTCTTGCCTTTGAGTCTGGTGCCAAAGAGGTGGGGGTGGATCAGTGAAGTGGAGGTGGAGACTTGTGCTATATACTAAAGTTGCAGAGTTATTGCCTAGTAGGAGAGCTGGTATGGACTGGTCAGCAGTGATAACCACCCTGTCCTTCCCAGCCTAGCTCTGAGCCGGCCTGAAGTCTCCAAAATGTCTGTGTGATCAGGCTGTAGTAACTTAAGACTCCTGCTTACTTAACTTCTACACCCTGCCCTTCAGCTGATGGTTGGTAACTGATCCCTTTAGTGAGGGGACTTTGAATTAGTTGTTCTGAGACTTTCTAAGGTAATTGGGTGAACTCCATGATGAAGCCTACCAGGGGTTCTCATATGGGCATCTGTGATCACGGCTGGTGCATAGAAGCCAAGAGGTAGTAATTTTACCTGGCTTCTTGGTAAAAATATTGATACCCATCAGCACATTGTTGCACTTGGCTGTTCCTGTTGCTGACAGAAGACCTGTGGGCAGGCTTGAGGAGCTTGATGGTAAAAGCATGCTGTGGACTAAGGAGCCTACCAGCATTCAAACTGTGGCTGAACTCAATTCCAGCCCCTTGAGAATGGCTCAGCTTGGGACTCCCAGCCAGGTCAGTGCTGCAGGCACACTCAGTGTTTATGACTGGACTTAATTGCTTCGATATCAAAGAGCAGATGCAATAAGGCAAGCAGGAGAAAGAAGAGGGGCTGTGGTACAGATCCAGTTCTCTCAGTTTGAAGAGCTCTGCCAGCCCATGTGGTTGCTGCTGCTGAGTTCAGATGAATGCATGCTGCTGTGGAAGGCAGCAGTGAAATGGTTAAGATGCATTGGGCAGGCTGCTTTAGAAATCCAGTATAGGAATAACAGGGTCTCTTAAGGCGAGGAGTAAATTGTGATGACAGGCTTATGTGGACAAAGCCAGTGGGGAGACTTTAATTTCACCAGTGCTCAGGAATGGAAAAGAAATGAAAGCTGGCACATGATTCTGTTTCCACTTATGAAGCACCCATCTGCCTTTTTAAAATTCAATTTATGGGAATGGTGAGTAAGGCTGGGCCAGTTCTTAGCTATTAGATCCATGCCATTAACATCCCAGTCGCTTCATTGTATCAATAGCATGCACCGAGCGAGGAACAGCTCTCATGCAGGATTGGCAGAAAGTGATATTAATAAATGGATCTAATATTCTTAAATTTGTATTCCTTCCCAAGACTTGCAGCGACCCCAAAGGGCAGAAGAAATAATAAGTAAAGGCCTAATTCATTATTTATAGCCAGGCAAACCAGGGAAGTAACTCAGGGAGATTACCCGGATAATCCAGCATTAGCATCTTGTTTCAGAGATCTTTATTAGGACTCAGGAAAGGCTTCTGGGAGAGTGAAGATGATACAGTAAATTCATACGCTAGCCTTTGACCCTGCCTAGTGCCCTGGCCTTATAATTTACTTTGGGATGTGTGTGAGTTTAACAGAAAGATAAACACTGTTGGGTGAAGAGAGAGGAAAGGAGGCTGAAGAGGGGCAGTACTGTTTTAAACTGCTTGGGGTGGATTTCAGAGCAGTCAGCAAAGCTGCCTTTGCAGTCATGCGCCACGAAGAGCGTTCAGCTGCTGTCTCCTCCCTTGCCCAGTTTATGGGACCAAATGAATTTTGGGAGACACTCCTCAATCTTTGAGACTATTTTACAGAATGGAAAGAATAATATCACATCCTAGAGATCAGGCTCATGAAGTTAAAGTTTATGTGATGCTTTGAGGTTAAAACGTGAATTCTTGTAGTCCAGTGTCTGTTATTCTTTCTCAATGCAGGGACAGGGAAGATGTAGAAGAGAGTATCATGGGGCAGAGGGGGAGACCCTCCTTCTGAGAATCCCAGCTCAGTTTTGCAGACATGAAATCTTTGAATAAGTTATGGGAAAAGAATTTAATGCATGTTTAGTCCTGATAATGCCTTCAGCTCTTTACGCTTTGCTGAGCGGTCCTTTATTGCGTAAAGAGTTTTGCTTTTGTGTACCAGTAGCAAGCAGATGGGAGATACACTTGGAAAATTCATGGGGACTCCCCTATGGATGGGTTTTTGAATGGGAATGTTATTCATCTTAATTCTCTGCATTCACTGTTGGTTCGGATGCGTGGGCAGACAGTTCAAACAGGAGCAGAGCAGGCTGTCAACAGTTAATACAGTAGCAGTGCAACTACTTTGCATTTATATTGTACCTTACCTCAGAGGATCTCAAAGTGTTTCCAAATATTAACTAATCCCCACTAGACACCTGCCAGGTAGGTACAGTCAATAATAAGCCTCTTTTAGATGAGGAAGGCTGAGGTGGAGCAGTTTAACGGTTCCGTAACAGATCAGTGGTAGTGCTGGGAATAAAGCCCAGGACTCCCAGATGCCAGTCCCTGGCTCTGATTTACTCTTCTTTGTTTCTTTTTCATCTGAATGGATTTACCCATACCTAATATAAAGCAGATCAGATCACCTACCATGTCTGCATACACAAATTCCCTTTAAACACTAGCTGTCAGTGGGCCTTTTCGGGAAATTACACACAGCGGAAAGAGAGAATATTACCATCTGGGATATCATATCAGCACTTCTAGAGATATTTGGTACAGGATGTATCCAATTATAAATGAGCTAGAAGCCTAGAGTCTAACAAAAGCAGGTGGAACCTTATCAGCAGCAATGAACAGTTTAGGAAAGGAGAGTTAGCAGGATTATTAACCCTCCTGAAATAGATTTTGCCATCCAAAAAGGAAAATAATAATGTCCATAACTGAAATAATTAACAGAAAAACAATTTTCAACACTTAATTAAATGAATAAGAATATGCTAATGCAGAGTTAAAACTGCACAAAGGCTTCTGCTACATTGCATGCGAAGTATGCAATTTTCATACACTCATAACTTTGTTAAATCAAAGTCAAATTTCCTCCAATTTAGACAAGCACAGACTCCTCATTTAGACTCTATTTGCCAGGTTTCAAGCACTAGCCATGCTTTCTAACTACAAGGCTCTTGGGTTTGGGGTTTTTTTTGTTTGATTGTTTTTTGTTTTGTTTTCCCCCAAAGTATGCTTTTCATCATTCTGTAACTCACAAGCAGATGAAGTGATTTTTCTGAGATCATTCAAAACACTCTTCAGCTCTGGGAAAACATTAGGTTGTGAAGCAGTTTTTCAAGTGTGTTGAGATGGACTGGGAACAAGAAGCGTCTCCTAGCCGTGTCTGCTGAGGGTGCTGGCAGCTCCGCCTGCAGTAAGCTTATCATTATGTGAATTGCATTCCTATTGTAAATCAGGCCTGGAAGCAACGGGCACTATACTGCTGCCAGAGTCATGCTGTGACTCCAGATATACCTGCTACCAAATGGTACCGAAATTACTAGGTCTTGATATCACTATGGTACCAGTTCTGTGTCACTATATCTGGCCCAGCTGACTTGCATGCTCATGTGGCTTTGTCATCTTAGCTAGAGGCTGGCAGGAACGACAAACCCAGTCCTTTCACTGAAAGGGCTTACGCATGTGCTAAGCTTGGGGAAGATGAAGTCCAGGACTGTTTGGGGGGCACTCAAAGTGCTGTGGTCTATGTGCTAGCTCTCTGTCTCTGCAAGCCAGGTGATTCTGCCCTGTTCTGCTGGTGTGTGTCTGTGTGTTATGGAGCCAACTGTCGTAGGAGTGCGTTAAATTAGGTGGCTTTAGAGATGTCCTGTAACATGTCTATGCAATTCCTGAAACAGTGACAAAATTGGTGTAGGACTGAATCTGGAAAATGCTACTGATCTTATGTGTGAGAAAAGCAGGAAGAGGTGCGGCTTGTCTCTCAGGATGAAGTCTTTTCTGCTCCAAAAGCTGACAAAATGAGAAGAAATTAAAAGAACATTTTAAAGCTGTTTTTGGTACCTTCTTTTTTGGGATTCCTCCTCTGCCAAGGCAGGTACATTTCTGAAGGTGCTGGTAGGGGTTGGCTGTATGCATTTTCTGGTATCAACCTCAAACATTACCCAGTGACACATAAACTGTCCCAGTCATCTTCATTGGACAGTGTGCATTTTTTGGGACCTGTTTGCCTTGAGATAAGAACTCCCTGAGGTTTAGATTTGCTGTCTCTGATGAGGAGATGCCATTCACCACAGAACCATTTCTAAACAAATAGGACCTCTGTTGCAGACATGAACCCTGTTCTGGGTTAATGATATTTTAAGATGAATATGCTTCCTTACATTCCCAGTGAATGCACTGTACTGGAGCTGACAAGCATACATGATAGCAGCAACGTTTTCCTGGAAAATGCTATTAAATACAACGCAGGAAAGCATGTTCTGGACACATTGATATCTGCTTTGGGAGATGGTTCCGGCCTTTTAAACTGATTCCTGATATTGCAGATTTCTCTGCTGAGAGTCCCAGTGGCATTCCTTACATCTACTCTTTTATGTCTGGAGTCAGCTGCTGAACAGCTAGTTCTAGGGTTGGGATGTGGGAATAGGGGGACTTGGTTAGGGAGGGTGGATTGGACTGAAAAGCACGTGAGTGGAAGGCTGGGAACTTTCCAGGGTCAACACGAAACACTGCTCTTCCTCCTCTGCTCTTTGCAACAGCCAGGCTGACTTCAGCAGGTGGGGGCTGTGGGAGACAAATGACAACAGTGTGGGAAGACAAGTGTATGCTTCTTGTGCTTTCTTTGCTGAACTCTGTGCTTACTTTTTCCTCCTTATGAGAAGGTTGGGAGAGAAATTCCAGTTGAAGTCCCAGGCACAGGCATTTTAAGGGACTAGTACAGCAACAAGAGGGAAGAGAACACGTGAGAATAGGTTTTAGCAGCTCATTTTAGTCAACGTGACCAAAACCAAAAGGCTCTGGCTCTAACACAGAATGACTTATTCCCATGCTGCCAAAATGCACACTTTTGCGTATGCTATCTACTGCTTCATGGCCCTTTTAAGGCTGAAATGATAGAGAATTATCTCCCTTGGTATATGACTGCTGGGGTTTCAGGCTGTTTGGTAGGTCTGACACACCATAAGCGCAGGTGCTTAGGTAAATATTGCCTCTTCCTTGTCTGAATCAATACCCGTGCTGATCGCTTTGTAAATTGATGTGCTTTGATGAGAGAAGAGGGTGCAATTTGCTATTTCACCGTCATTCTGGAATATCTTTTTCTTCAGACTGTTTTGCTTTTATGGGACTCTGGCCCGTATCCGGCAAATAACGCTGAAATTTTAAATAGTTAAATATAGTTGGCCAAATTCTTCCCTTGGAGAAACCCATGTAGTTCCCATGGCATTGCTGAGAACCCAGAATGTGTTTCTGAGGACAAGCTTAAGCCCAACAGAGCCATTTCACTCCAGGCATAACACTGTTCAAAGTCAATGGAAGCATGATCTGAGCACGTTGTGTTTATATTTTTACAAGTGTTTTTCTATATTCCTTTATTTTCAGGCTAAAATCCAACAATGCGAATGCCAGGCAGAAAATTGACTTTTTTTTTTCTTAACCCTTGTTTTCAGTCAGCTGTACATGTGTTTGGGGAGTATAGCATGGTGACAGTGGCATGTCACGGTGGCAAGGTGGGGTTGTGTTCAGGCCACTCAAACTGAAGAGAGCAAAAGGTAGGAAAAGCAGCTTGGAGTTTTGGAGCTGTTAAGGTTGCTTTGATTTACTCCCACTGAAGCTGGTGTATAATGTTGGCTTCCACAATGGCAGAATGAAGCTGGAGTGGAATGCCTTGGAAAAATCTCATTGCTCCTCCAAAAAATTTGGTTTCTGACCAATTAAAATCATTTTTTTCCCAAGCTTGGAGTCTGAGGTCAGCTCTAAGTTCTGTTAGCCCCATTCACGTGCTTAAAGCACCCAACTGTCTTGCTTTCACAAGGCTTAACACATGATTACCAAGATTGACTTGACATAGGTTAAAAATTCTCCGAGGGGAGACACAGGTCAGTGCTTGTGCCTCTGTCACAGTTGGCCTGGGAGGTACCTAGGCTGGGTCAAGAAGTCTCTGGTAACAGCCTCCACCCTGCAACTTCTACCTGCATCCCCGAGTCTTCCCCGCTGGTCTCTTACTGCGTGTACTCTGGGGTTTTACTTAGTTCTGTGTGCTGAGATGTTGTCGGAGCTTTTGTGGCCAACTGTAGGACAATTTGTATCTCTTAGGGGAAACCATGAAAAGGCTTTGGAAGGCTACCAAGATGGGAGTGATTTGGACTGCTGAGAGGAAGCTGTATACGGCATCTAATCTTTACTCACACCCACAACAAAAATGTGTCCAGACTTTGGCTGAGAGCTCTCTGTGTAGACGATGGGGCATTTTATGAGAAATTCTGGGTCAGAGTTAGTCCAGCGTGCACTGCATGCATGCTTTAATTGCACAGTCTTCTTAACTTCACCTAGGTAGTTTTGGGCCTATCTTGGGAAATGATGTAGCAGCCGTCTGGCTCTGTTGTAAGAGCTATTTAAGATGAGCGAGTCCAAGGTACTCAGTGCAGTTTGGCATGTACAAAGTGTCTGGGCATGTGCAGCAAATCCCATTCTTGGACATTAAAAAATACTCTTGGCAAATTCAGCTGTCAGCAACTGGCAAGGTGACAGGAAAATTGGCCAGGCAGATTTCCAACTGTCTTGGTGGCAACCCTGTTTTAAGACGAATATTCTCTGTCAGATTTATTTAGGTGCTAGAAATATCTACTTCCTGGTCTCTCCTCATCCACTTCTCATTGTTTTGCTGCCTACTTCTTTCCATCCTATTTTCTGCCCATTTAAGGCAACAATTGGGTAGGGTGAGGGTGACCTGCAGTTACACAAGAAATGTGAAAGCACCTGGCTCAGCATTCTGCACTCAGACCAGTTCACACAGGAAAAGCTCATGCTTTGGGGACATCCTTGCTTCTCTCTCCCATGGAACTTTTTGGGGTGGGCTTGCTCTGGGTAGCTGAAGGCTTGTTCACCTCTTGCTGTGCAGTTTTTGGGGGGACCTTGCTCCCTCCAGGACCCTCAGATTGGCAGCACTGGCGGCCAGGAGGGCAGTGAGCACCTGAGAACAGCCACCCTCAGGGGTCAGTGCAGAGTGCCACTGTGCTGTAGAGAGATGCTCTGGGTTCAAAGACCTGGCGTGCCTGCACTCTGGTAGTACTGTTTTGACAAGTCACTTAAGTGTGTGCATTTGAAGTCTGTGATAACTGTTTCTGGAGAGAGAGAGAGAGAAATCAAGCCAGTTCTGCTGGAGAGAAATGGCTATGAAGCTCTCTTGGGTCCTTTAGATCCTCTTCCTGTTCAAGCTGTATTCTGGAAGAGCTCTTAAGATAGAGAGGACTTTGGTGCAGATTTTGCCCCCAAAACAGCCTCCTCCTCTGCCTTGGGGCTGTAGCTGCTGGGTGCCAAGGCGGGGAGAGACAGCCCTGTGGGGAGCCCCAGCTCCCGATCAATGTGGGGGGGGAGCGGTAGTGCCTCCTGAGCAGCAGCAGCCCTTTGCTGCCCCACTGCTGGTGCAGAGAGAGCTTGTGGTGTCCCAGAAACAGCCCTGGGTGCTAGCATGTGCCCTGTGCAGTCTGCAGGGCTCCTGGGGAGAAACTGCATGTTTCCTGCTATGTCTAGTCTCTGCTCTCCTTAATCCATTGTGGGGTCAAGCTCTTTGCTTTTCCCTTATACTGCTACTGTCCCCTATAGAGGAGCTGCCCCCTTTGCCTTTGGGCAGCTGGAGAAACATTAGACAATGGTGAACCTAGGACTTGATATTGCTGCTGCTTCTCTGGAGAGCTCAGGAGGGTTGTTGGTTTGTGCCAGGCTGTTCTCATGGACATTCTCTGGGGAGAACATTAGGGGCTGGGCAAACTTGGATACTAGCAAGGAAAAAACATTAAGCTAGACTTTTGTAGCTCAGCATTTGAGGGTGCAGCTTTGCAATAGCCAAACCTTGCTCTAGTGGTCCCATGGGTGTGTGGGACTCGCTGCATATCCAGGGTGGACAGGACAGAGGCCTAATGGTCTGTGCTAATAACAGAGCTGATGCAGCAGGAGGATGCACTGAGGCTGTGTCCCTCCAAAATCTTCAAGTTTTTGATTTGAACACCTTGAGAGGTTTCTAAGAGAGGTGCAGATTGCTGCAAAATGAGTTTCAGACTTCTGACAGTGGGCCTGCTAATCCAATTCAAAATTAGTCCCTGGGCTCCCAGGGATATGAGGAACATGGGCTTCCGTAAGCTGTTATGGAGGGAGGCAGGGTCAGTTTGAAGCCATAGAGCTGCTGTGCTTGTCCCACATAATTTCCTTATTGTTCAGCCTAAAGGTCTTCAGGAAAATACCAGAGAGACTCCACTGACCTCCTTGCAGTACATCCCAGAGCTCTACAATCTGATATTAATTACAGTGAGGCTCTATATTAAAGCAGAGATTTGCCAAGTTACCATAGGGCTTTCAATGCTTGATTCACATTAATTTAAAGTGGAACTAGATATTCCCTCAAGCAGCTTTGGAAATCTCATAAAAACAGAAAGATAGGAATTTTGCTGAATATGCCCTGTTTAGCCAGGGAGCGATCTAGTGGTCACCTGTGGGAACTACAGAGGACTGTACACAGTGCTTACTCTTTGCTTTGTCCCTTGTTTTCTCCCTTGTGCTCTCCACGGTTGGGCTCAGCTCTATTGCCTTTAGCTCTTTCGTTTTTAGAGACCCTAAAAAGTTGTGACACATCCATACAAAGAGCCTGTTTCTCTCTCACTTGGTTTGTGTCCAGTGGTTTGTGCTGCTGTCTTACACTGCCCTCTTGCACATGGTCACTAATGTAACTTCTTGGCTTTTGTAGCCTGGGAGGAGTTGGCAGTCAGTGTCATGGGGCTGGATAACCATATGACTAAGCAGTGTGTGGCTTTGTAGGGCTTCCACTGAGATAGAAACCAATCCTGGGATGCTTCTGCAAGGTAAATCCTTTGTCCAGAGAGAACCCAAAATGCACTCTAAGCATGTGCATCAACAGGTAAAGCGATGTTCTTCTGGGATATGAGAAAGTTGGCTTTGTGTTGAATGCTCCCCCAAAAAAAGACCAATTTTTTTCTAGTTTAGTGAACTAAGTCTGAAACAAAACAATCATCTGCTTCAAAGTACCCTGGAAGTTGCTGGGAATAAACTTCAACTATCTGCAGCAAGAGATGCCATTGTAACAGAGCCTCTGCTCGGCATCCATGTGGGATCTGGGTCACCTCTCTAAATGTCCTGCAGCAAACTATCTTCCTGGGATTCTCAGCAGAGGAGATGTTGGCACTGTGGGCCCAAGATAGATCCTCCCACTCTGCTGCCTGCTGTAACTTGTCACTTTTCCTAATCCTGCTACTGAAGCAGGAAACGGGGTCAGTGAGTCGCAGAGGTGCTGTGTGGTGTGGGCTCCAGGCAGCTGCCTGTCCTGCCTGCACCAAAGAGGAAAATTGCTTTCAAGTCATGGCAGTGCTGGCTAGTGATCTCAATGGGACTTGGAGGAAAGGACTGGCATGAGGCATTTTTTGTGTGAGCAGGAATCTTTTCTTGCCTCTCTCCATTGATTATAATTCGTCCTCAGCTTTCTCTTTCTCTTAGTTTCCCTTTTCTTCCTTTCTGTCACCTTCCCTTCTTCCTTCAGCATCTGCCATCTCTTGCAGTTTCCTCATCCTCTTCAGCTTGATACTCTTTGACAGCAGCTCTGGAAGGAAAGAACAACCTCAAGCAAATCTGTTCCCTTCAGAAAAGTCTTCCCCACGAAAAGGGGCAGCAGAGTTGGCCACAGCATTTCCCTGTCAGGGCAGTGAGTGCACCAATAGGCCTTAAGTGCCCTGACCACCCTCACCTAAGACCTCCATCCACTCCCTCCGCCCATCAGTCCTGGAGGCCTGTTTAAGGTCAGTGCTCCAGTCCTTTTCTGAGCTCTGCTGTACATGCTCGCAGCCCTTTCCTGAACTGAGGACTGCTTGGATTTCATGGGTTGACCTCAGACCTGGTTTGTTCCTTTGCTTTTGCCTGCTGACCTGTTAACAGGACTCATTTTTGTCTGCCTAGCTCAGGTGCTGGGGGTCTATACCCTGTTCGTGAGGTGGTTGCCCAGCCTGGCCTACAGCCACCCTCTGCTTCCAGGCTTGTCTGCATTTACAGAAGAGCTGGATCTTGCTGGTTCCTGATGCTCCTTTGAGAGCTTAAACTTGTAGTAATTCTGTCTCTCAAGTTAGACATAGACAAAAAGCACTATAAAGCTTAGTCTCGCTCATGGTCCTAGGGCCTGGTTTTGCTGTGCTGATGTTGTGTTATGGGCTTGGTGACTGTGGGCCTTGTGGTCTGCACGTGAGCAGGCGAGGTTGTCCTGGAAAGCAGTGGCTGTTGCCTGCACTCCCAGGCTGCACAGTGCTGGTGGCAATCCCAAGCAGTACTAAATTCCATTTCAGTTATATCTACAAAAGCTGATGCAGTCAAATAAAGCTGTTATGACAGCAGCATTTAATAGCCTTGCTGTCTGCAAAACCCTGGGTTCCTGTACTCACTGACAATGAATGTATGGTTTTTAGAAAGCTGAATTTACTTAGAGCTAGATTTACAACTTAACCGTCTACTGCCTACCTGTATACACACTACTATAAAAGACAG
Source organism: Eurypyga helias (assembly GCF_000690775.1). Lineage (NCBI taxonomy): Eukaryota > Metazoa > Chordata > Aves > Eurypygiformes > Eurypygidae > Eurypyga > Eurypyga helias. The sequence continues at coordinate 91,365 of NW_010236409.1, forward strand.
TGAAGGGGAGAATGGAGGGGGAAGGTGTTGCATGCTCCAACAGACTAACAGGAAAAAAGGCAGCAGCTTTTGTGCATCTTGGCATATTTAAGTCAGCATACAGTTAACTCCCCCATCCTGAGGGTAAAGAGGAAGGCAGCTCAGGGAGTCCAGTCCAAGCCAGTGGCAGCCATGCATCTTCCCCCCCTCAGCTCTTCTGTTTTCTGTGGTGTGGGAGGGAGATGTGAGAGAAGATGTGCTGCAAGTTGCAGTGTGTGGAGTTATGTCTCATGCAAAGTCTACCAGGCTCTTTGTCTTTCTAGTGCTTTTCTCTGTCCTTACAACATCTTCAACCCCTCCCACATTTATGCCAGCGAGAAAGGTGCAAATGGTCTGTAGTGGGGGTGTTTTGAAGATGTGATGTGAGCCTCTGAGGTCTTTTAGCCCTTGGACTCACCACACATCAGGACTAGCTGCAGGATTACAAGGGATCTGCTTCTGGTTTCTCCCCTCTGAATTTAGGAAAGTTTTGGCAGGGAGGAATTTTGGCATGCTCTGCCTTGTTTCACTTTGGTTTTCTGTTTTGGCTGGTACAGCCACGCTCATTTCTGCCTTAACAGATTAGGTACTGTCACTGCACACAGTTGCATTGCACCCTAGGGATGGCTGCATTTTGGTGATTCATACTAGCCCAGAGGAGTTCCTGCTTCTTATTCCATCAGTTTGATGGAAAGAGGCAGTTGAAGTTGTTGTTCACACGATTACTAGAATGCCTGGGTGGCAGAAAGCTGTATTTGTAATTAATATCTGTACCAATGGCCTAACGGTTAGTCATCTTTCATTACTGTACAGGGATTCTCTCTTCTGCAGCTTCGATGGCCAGGCCATTCCTTGATGTTGTGGTTAACAGCTGGTTAGGGGCAGTCTACTGTCCTGATAGCTTTTATGCTTGAGCAGAGGTGCTTTAAGTGTGCTGTATGGCAAGGAAGACATCACAGTGTTCCTCTTGTTGACTGATATCTAAATGGAATGTCCAGTCAACACCTCAAGTAGTATGTTAGAGACGTGTTCTGGCTAGCCCAGCAAAGGATTCGTTCTGGTGTTTTTCCTAGGAGCATCTCCTGTCCCCTGGGTGAGCACAGTTGGTGTGGTGAAGACACACAAGCTTCTCTAGGCCATAATGCTCTCTCAGAAACAGGGTTTCCTGGCCCATTTCAGAAGCAAAGTTAGTAGTAGGTAACATCCATGTTGTAATATCAAGGAAAAGGGACTGATTTGCAGATTGTTTTCCCAAGGACTTCATCAGCCTCTTGCTTTCTTCCTGCTGGACCACTTGCCCTGCATTGAGGTGCACCACTTGGCTCCTCCGATTCCTCCTGCAAGTCCACACGATCTCCTCCTCCTGCCTCTGCTCTCTCCTGCTCTACTTTCTTCTTTTGATTGTGGCTGTTTGTATTCAGGGGATTTCTGCTGTATGCTGGGTTATCCCTGCACAAGTTTCTTACCGCTCTCTTAAGTGCCTGTGTGCCAGCACATCCACAGATCATGCAGTTGTGGGAGTGAGAACTAGGGGATTGAGCAACCACTGGCTCCCGTAGCATCACAGACCCTCAGAACTAACAAAGGGAAGGCAGGTCCCTTTTCCAGAGACCTCACAGTCTAGCAAGGGGGCAAAGCTTCCTGGATCCCTGCACAAGTTTCTTACCGCTCTCTTAAGTGCCTGTGTGCCAGCACATCCACAGATCATGCAGTTGTGGGAGTGAGAACTAGGGGATTGAGCAACCACTGGCTCCCGTAGCATCACAGACCCTCAGAACTAACAAAGGGAAGGCAGGTCCCTTTTCCAGAGACCTCACAGTCTAGCAAGGGGGCAAAGCTTCCTGGGTCCTAGGGAGCAGCCTATCAGCTTGTCAAGGAAAAGGGAAGGTGGCAGTTGGTTGGAAGGACAGCCGGTGTTGGGCAGGGTGCTGAATGTAGGGCTGGGAAGCTGACTTGCAGTGTCAGAATGGCACCTTTTGAGGGTGAGTCATCCCATTGGGTCCATGGCCATTTTACAGCTAAGTCATGCTTCTCCTATGTATGACTGACTGCTGCCCATGGCCTGGGGGAGAAATACGTGTCATTCTCTCAAGGAACCCTGTCCATAGGGTCTGAAGTAGAGAAAGTGTCTTCAGTTGACTTCAGGCTGCGGGTCATCTGGATGTGTCGTCCCTTTCCCCATCAGCACTCACCTCTGCCTTCTTGGCTGACTCTTCCTTTGAGAGACCATCTCTTTGCCCAACCACTCCCGTGGCTGCTACAGAAATCACATTCACCCCTTACACAAGGCTTTGTCTCAGGCTTCAGGAAGCACTTTCTGGGGGGCCTCAAATGGCATTTTGGTCTTGTGTTATTCACAGGTCTGCTGGGCTTTCAAGGGTGCTCAGCAAAGTGGAGGCAGATGTGGGAGTGAAGCAACAGATGAGAGGTGGCAAATTCTATAGTTGGGGGAATGGTGGAGGCGATGGAGGCCTTGTATGGAGTTCTGGGGCAAATACGCCATGGGAACAGCCTTGGGTAAAACAAAAAAAGCAAGCACAGCCCAACTTTCTCTAGGGCTGGATGTCAGTTTTGCAGTGTGTCTCACAGAAACTTCATGTGGCAGGTCTCAGACATGCTGCCATTCTCACTGGGTCCCCTTGTGTTTGTTTTCCCATCTCCTCCTCCTCTCCATTCAGAGTGAGGACAGCAGCCTCATCTTCCTGGGTGTTTTGAAAACACTTAATACATACTTGGTGCTGAGTAAATTACTGCTATTGTTGTTATTACTGCATTAATTAGCTCAGGGCCCCTTTGCATGCACAAGACTAGATCATAATGGCAATTTGTTTATAGTGTTGTGGCATAACAATCTAGGGCTCTTAAGTAAAGCTCTGGGCCTGCTGTGCCAGAGGCTGTGAGCAAGCAGGAGGGTATGGACTGAGTCTGGCAGGGAAAGGGCTGGCTGCAGCACGTCCTACTGCCCCCTTGGCTGACCCATGGTGGCTGGTGCGTGGGAGCTTCCACTCTGCTTTGGCATGCAATAAAACAGCCTGCCTCAACCACTGCAGAGCTGGGCAATCCTCCTTGAAGGGTTCCTAGTTGATGTGTCAGGTTTTCCACCAATGCACACGGCATTGGTGAACTAGACCAGTGCAAAGCTAGCAGTCACCTGAAGTCCTTTGCTACTTTTTCCTTTCTGCAGCGTTCCTTGATTTCCCCCTCTTCCTCCACAGCTGGCTCAGCAGACAGGATGTACTAAGTGAATGCATTGTTTGGCCTAAAGGATTGGCGTGACTTGCCCAAGACAACACGTTAGTCAGGAGTAAACCCAAGGACTTTTGCTGCCCAGTTGTGTGTTTTAACCACTCTGTCTTGCTCCCCAGGACACTAGGATCCTGTTGGAAGCACAGCAGATGGAGTCAGGCGGCAGGTCCGGCTCCAGCTGGCTGGCAGAGAAAGGGCGAAGCAGCAGCACCAGTGACCTTGCTGATTTATTCATTAGACAGTGCTTAGAAGAAGGGGAGGATTGATTTGTCTGTCAAATGCAACTCCAAACCATGTGGCCTGCAAGGGGAGGACTAATTGTGCCGCTGACACGGAGGCCAGTACTGACTCACGCAGTCAAGCACCTTTTTATTATATTTTCCTGCTAGTCAGCTCTTCATTTCATCTGTTCTATTATCTTGGGCAATTTAGCGATGCAAAGCCAAATTTAAGTGGTTATTTTGCTTGTGAAAATGAGGAAAAAAATGTCTAAATGGAATACAGTGAGGTTTTGGATCAGTCTCTGCATTGTGGTTGTTTGGAACCAGCTTGAAGCCGTCCGGCTGTACAAGGCCACAGCAGCATCTCTGTGGTAGCAAAATACCTTCAAGAGGCTGAGCCCCTGGTTCAAATGCACTTTGTGGGCACTTAAGTGTCCCAAAACATTCAGGATGTAGGTTCTTGATTCTTGAATCCAAGGGATTCTTGGAAACACCAAACTGCTTGCCTGCCTTTGAGATCAGTGCCAGAGCTGGGTTTTTTGTGGTGTTTTTTTTTGTTTGTGTTTGGGTCTTTTCTTTGTTGTAGTTTTGTTTTAAAGAAAACTTTCTGTAAGTATAGTTTGATCGCTCTGAGGCTGCCATTCTTGAAGACAGGCAAGGGCCAAATTTAAATTGGCTGCTTTGCATGCAAGTAGTGGTGGTGCTGGGGTAGCTCTCCACAAGGACCCTGCCTGTTCTGTGAGCTGCTCAGGCATTGTCAAGCCTAAATTAGCATAGTGCTGAGTTAACATGTGCCTGGCAGGGTTGCAGCATGGGGCAAGTGTGAACTCATGGCCCATGATACATCATAACTGCCTGCACCACTGCTCCCCTGAAGCAAGCTGCTCTTCATCTTTGCGAGAAAGATACGGCGTTATCCTTCCTAAAGACAAATGACCAGTCATGCAATCAATGAGGTCAGCCTTCTTTTTTCAAACTCTTCCCTATCTTGTTTGGCAGCCTCACCTGCACTCCAGCAGGCGGCTTGTGCCTGCTCCTCACAGAGCTGAGGAGATTCCAGTTCATGTGGGATACCTTCAGAGACTTCAGATTTTGTTCGGTCCAGGATGGCTCCTGCCAATGGTTCCTAGTGCAGGCCTTGCTGGCAGACTTTAGGGTCAGGGCAGTCATTTGGAAGATTTCCAATGACTGCAATGGGTGCTGAGTTGAGCCTGCACCGAGGGCACAGGGAAGAATGCATTGTCTTTACTAATTTGGTTTTCAGATTCTCCCCCACTGCTCTGCTAAATGAACCACAACCTTGATCTTGAAGCAAGCACTTTGCCGAAATTTACACCCCTACAGGAATTGAATAGCTCCTCCTTTCACTTCCAGCCTCTCCTTTCTTGCAATTTCTGTTCCTCCTCCACAATTTCTGAAGGCCATTTTTCCTCTAGTTGCAAAGTGTGCCTCCCCCTCCCCTACTTCAGCTCCTTGCTGTCACCAGGCTGTTAAACATGATTCCATCCTGTGTTGCAAAAATAATCACTTTTTAATTATGTAAAAGAAAGGCAGTTGTAAAACCCCTTCAAAGCCCCGTGTCTCTGAGTTTTGCTGCAAAGCAAAGGCAGCATGAGCCTGGCAGTTTGTTTATGTGTTCGTAGTGAGCTGTTCCTTTAAGCCACCTATTACACCCTCCACCGGTGTTTAGTCATGAAGGAAAATGCCAGCTGAGAGATTCCTGGGCTGTTTTGAAAGCAAAGAGGGATTAATTTGTGCAAGAACTGAATGCCTTCCTCCAGCTCCTTTCATCCCCACGGAGATAAATTAGGGATACTCTCAGCATGAGGGTAACATAGTTAGAAAGCCAACTGTTCTGCAGAGCGATTTCAGAAAATCTTGTGGATTTGGCAGAGGACATCAGTGAAAGTAGCCGACTACCTCCCAAAGCGTAACCCCCCCTCACTGGATCAGAGAAATGCTGCTTGCAGTTTGATTTGGTGCTTTCTGTCTCGCTATGCTGCCTTTAGGACTTTACAGGAAGTTAATGAATCAAGGGACTCAACTTACTCATTCTTAAGACGTCCTTTTTGCTGTGATGCCCCTGTGAAACAATAATAGCAAGGGCCTGTGAGAGATCCATTAATGTTTCTTATTCATACTGCCTGGTTTACAGATAGTCACTAAATAGGATGCTTGCCAATAGATGCCCTCTTCTGCCTTTTTCTTTTTTAGCTGTGCCCTGCTTCTCCCTTCATAGATCCTACTTAGAGCAATTTCTACCCAAAGCACCTGTAGGAGGGTAATATTCTGCACTTGTATAGCACCTAGCAGTTGCAGAGAGGCTTTGGCAGCAGCAGCGTAGTCTGCCATGGGACCCTGACCCTCTCCTGTGTCCCAGGATAAATGTTCCTAAAAAAATATGCTTCTACCTGTGGGCCTGAGATATGACCCCATGGGATGTGCTATAGTGTGAGTAACAGAGGAGAGTTTAAGGGGCAATTGCTATGCATTTCTCATCTATGAGGGAACCTAGTCACCTGAGCCATTCAGATAATACAGGGGCAGCTACAGCAGTGGACTTGGGATCTCCCCTTGCTGGATCATGTGCCTTATACTAGATCACACTTTCTGTTGTGAGGTTGAAGAGGAGGAGCTCCAGGCTTGGATACTTGCCTGGATTTCTGTGGGTGACTGCCTAAGGAGAAATCCTGTGTGACCCTGTGTTCTCTTAATTCTCTGCACCTGAACTGTGATGAAGTTGAAAAAGCTACAGGAAAACAACTTTTCTACTGCCATCTTGGTGAGGCTGGGGTGAGAAGGAGAAAGGTGAAAGGGAGTTGGGATGGTGAGGGACAGGCAGGAGGAATCTGAAGATTTCTATTCCAGCTCTTGTACCTACCTTGAAATGCAAACTCTGATCAGTGTTTTCAGCCTGTCTTGCCTCAGTTACCTATTTTGGAGACACAGTGAGTGATTGTGAACTGCCATGTGGGTGCAATTATGCCTGGAAGGACTGGTACCTGCGGAGTGTTGTGAAAGAGCAGCGAAGTTCTCTTTATTGATACTGCGTTGTACCAGTCAGCAAGCAGCTGTATTCAACTCCAGAAGTCTTCCCACCCCAAGAGAGGCCCATGATTGAATCCCCATCTACCATCCTGAGGACAAGAGGACCCTGGAGGTGAAGCAGTATCTTTCCCTGGTGGAGCTGCATGCCGTAAGCCTGTGTTAGCCGTTCATTTACATACTACACACTGCTGCAGGCCTTACTGCAAGCCTGAGAATCAGTCAGAGCAGTGATGCATTCAGCTGTCACGCTGGGATTCAAATCCTTTACAAGTCAGTTCATCTCTTGATCTTTAAAAGGCAAAAGTAATGAACCTCTTGAAAGAAGGTTGCTGTTTGTCCTGTTGTACTACCACATTATTTGGACACCAGTTAGAGGAGGCTAGAGTCAAAGCAAAAACTGTTGAATGAATAAATCGGCTTAGAGAGCTTTGTAGCGATTTATTCCGCTCTTTGGTCCTTTGGGCTTGTGTGCAGCTCATAAACGAGCTTATTATTCTATCATGATTCATAGCTTTGTGGCGGAAGCAGAGGGTATATGTGCCGCCAGGGAAGACAGAGGGGCTGGAGATGGAGTATTTGAAGTGGAGATCAGGCAGAGGTCATGCTGGAACGTGGGAGAAGAGGGAGAAGCAGAGGCTGTCCCTGCAGCCAGCCAGTGAACGACAGGGCTGATGGATCGCTGTGTGCGCAACGCGGCTGGTGCGGGAGATGACCCTCTGTGATCAAGGTTTAATTTTGTCACTGCTCTTTGGCATTCATTTTATAGATTTCAGAGATCTCCTAGTGACAGGAAAATGCTTTATAGATCTCCTACTGATAGGAAGCTTTGCGATGAGTTACAGGCTGTCTTGAGGGAGGCTTCCACCTTCCCATGCATATCCTGGGACTTCTCTATTCTACTTCCCTCTTCAGAACAGCAATTTCAGCCTTTCTCCATATCAGTGGCAGAGTTTCTTACTGGGATGTTCTGCCCTAGCATGCACCAAGGCACCTTAGAAGTCCTCTGTGCTCCCTTTAGCATATATGAGATGGTGTCCTACTTACAGTGCTGCACAGCTGGTTTATGCATGTTGGGGGGCCCCTCTGTCACTGGAGATTAATGCTGCAAACAGAAATCAGCAGGAGGCTTGAGATGGGGCTTCAAGAAGTCCCAGCCCATCATCCGTGAGTCTGATCTAATCTGTCAGTCTGTCTCCTTGGCAAGGGAGTGACAGCATGAGCCAGGCTGCTTAGCCAGATGCTGTGGTTTGTTTGGTGTTTCAGAGCTGTCAAGGAAAAAAAGGAGAAGCTCCGGCCTTTAGCACCTCCTTTTGTTTTTCCAGCACGAGGCTGAACTGTGTTTGAATCTGTGGTGCGCTACTCCACATGCCAGGAATGAGCAGGTGGGCTTTATTCTTAGTACCCAAGTTAGGGGAGTCCAATACCTGCTGCCCATATCTAGTCCCTGCGCTCAGTGATGCCCTTTATTTTCCCAGAGACCACCACAGCAAAGGCATCCCAGTAGAGACTGACAGCTGCTGGTGCAGCTGTGGATGTGTTTTCTCTGCCACGACCTTGGGAGGCCTCCTTCACACATCCTTCTCCCTAGAATTGTGGTGGGAGTCTAGTCTTGTTTGCTTTTCCTTTGGCTGAATGTAGAGATTACTCTGCTGAGGTGGTTTGCCCACAATGGCACAGGACACAGGCACGTTAGAGAACAGCCCTTCTCATGGTATTCAGAGCTGCTCTTCTGTAATTCCTTAAAAACGTTTTTCATGAAGGACTCAAAACTCCAGAGGTGCCTTAGTTTGTCATACTGGGCAACAAGGTGCAGATTCTGTCTCCATGTGTGTACGGCGTTGAAGTTTGGATTCATCCCACCCAAGCTGAGGAATGCAAATAAACAGCAAGTAGAGTCGTGTATGTTGATGATGGTATCACAGTTAGATAGCACACAGTCCACTGCCCTCAAGGAGAGAGAGAAATCAGCTCGTCTAGGACTATTTGCATTCTGGCCAATGCCCTCCTCTCACTGGTTGTAAAAGAGCGTGGGGTGACTCTTCTCCTGTACTCACTTGGGTGTTTAAGGTAATGGAGGTAAATGTATGTCTCTGACCCTAGACAGGAGCAGTGTATTAAGAGGCAAATCATTTATCGTGAAACTGTGGCTCTTTGTTGCAGCTCTTGGTGCAGTGTGGTGACAGGTAGACAAGGTGGACAGACCTGAGAGGGCTTGTGCAAGTAGGTGGGTTAGAGAGAGAGGTGAATCTGTGAGTGCTTTGTTTGCCTCAGCCTACATAAGAACAACTGCACTATGTGAGGTCAAATGTCCATCCCACCAAGTTTGCTTTCTCCTGTTGTGGAAAATAGTGGATACCTTAGGAAGAATGTAGGAATAGGGGAAGCATATAGTGACACCTCCTTAATATATTCTTTCCACCTCTAGAGATTTTTGACTTTTCCTAGCCAAATGCAATTTCATTGTATTCAGTAGCTCTAGATGGGGTTTTCTCCCTGGCATCTGTGCAGTCGCTTTTTCAACTGAAGAGAGTTTATGGCATCCAGCCCCCTGAAGCAAGGAGTTCCACTGCTCAAATCCTTTTGGTGCCCAAAACACAAGATTTCGTCTTGGTTTCACGAGTAAAGCAAACGTAATAACTCAAAGAGCTGGATGTCCCTGGACAGGTATCATTGATGCTTCTGAAAACTGAATGGGTTTCAGTGGAAGTGTGAGTCAGCACAGTGTTGCCTGTAGCTTAGAAATATTTTCAAGACTCCTGGCACAAATATTTCTTCTGAACACCAGGCTCTGGTTTGTATCTGCCTGTGCTCCAGGACTTCGGGAGTTCCCTGAAGATAGATCTGCAGACAGGTGTTTCGTCAAATCAGCTGGGAAACAGTAAAGCTAGGAAAGAGAATAAAACCTTTTTCTCCTTCGCTTTGGGTTACTGTTACATGCAATACTGCGAGCGCAGGGGCCTCCTACTTACGCAAGGTATAGGCTGTGTTTGACAGCCCCCGCTACCTGCGTCGTGCTATAGCCATATTGGTGTAGAAAACCCAGGTGCTGATTGTGTATCCTTTGCCATGTACTGAGGAGAGAAGGACACTCTTTTGCTGGGAAGGGGCTCTGAATGGGAGAACCTTGCAATGGGACAACAGCAAGGGAGAGCAGAGAGTGGCAGGGTGATTTGGTGATGGCAAGAAAGGTTCTGCTAACACTGTGGGAACATTCGGCCATCTCAGCAATCCCTCTGGCCCACAGCGCTAACACCCGAGCTGGAAAAGACTGCATTTACATTTCAAAGACAGGTGGAAGGTGCATAGGATGAGGCCGCTTAGCCATTTGGTGATCCTAGTCATAGGTTAAAGAGGCAAGAACTGCCTCCTTTTCTCCTGCCCTTCAGTCACATGTGTAAACCATGAGACTGTGCTTTCAGAAATAGTTGGGAGCAAGAGGTTTCCATCAGGGAGACAACTCCAATTCAGGGTGCACACAGATTGATGTCACTTTGTCAGAGCTGCACCTGCTTTCGCCAGCTCTGAGGGTGGCTGAGGGCCAGATAGCACTTGGGTAATCAGATGGGAAATAAGGAAGTGACTTTGATTAAAGCTGAGAGACAACATGTGGGGGAACAGTGGGAGGAACCACTCTGAGCCACTGGAAGGGAAATCTACTGGGAAAAATGATAGGGAAGGGTTTCTGTTGTTTGAATGGTTGAAGTAATAAGAGAGGAAAGGCTCAGAAAAGGCTGCGGGTCTTGGAGAGATGTGATGGTTTGGGACAGCAGCAGGGAAACAGCCGAATTCTCCTGTCAGCACACTTCAGACCCACTATGGGGAAGCAGCACAGCAGCTTTTGGAAAGAATGGCAGAATACTAAAATGAAAGAGTTTTTCTAGCAGTGTGCCCCTCTGCTTAGGAGGACATGGAAAATAAATGAGGGGTTTGATCCTGGGATGTGCTGGCCACCTTCTGTCATATGGGAAGGTCCTTCTGAGCCAAGAGTTCAGGGTTTGGCCCTATGCTGTATAGTACAGACTGAAAAGCTTATGCTGGGTTATCGCTGTGGTTGGGTTTCTGCTTCCCCTGGGATCCCTCAGGAATCCAGGCAGCTAGGAGACTGACAGGGGACAGTGACATGGCATGGGTGGCAGCGGCAGAACTGATCCAGAACACTCCTGTGGTGACCTGTGCAGCAGGCCAGGCTCTGGGACTGTGAAGTCTCCAAACCTGTGAATTTGTTCCAGGATCCTGCCTTGCACCTTTTCAGGACATGGAGGGGGTGGCTGTTTGCATTGGTGTGTTATCAGAAAATACTGCAGGAACATGCTCGCTGGGGTGGCTGCTCTCCAGCAGCTCCAGACCTGCACGTGCAGTTTGCATGGTGTGAAACCAGTGGGATCAACAGAGCATGGTGGGCTTTGCTGCACCCCATCACCATTTTTCTCTCAGCTTTGCTGCACAGCCTCCTGAAAGGATTTTTTTTTTTTTTTAAGAGCTTCTTGGCTATAAATTTGTCACCCCCAAAACAAGTTTGCTTGGTCTTTTAGTGAAGTATGTTCCCTCTGGCTGCTCAGATATATATAGGATGGCAGATGAGCAGTGGGTGAAGGAGGAAACTCTGAATGAACAGAGAAAACAGCCACCTAACCTCCTTCTTGTCCTGAGGGTATGACTTGTTAAAGCCATTAGACTTAGACAGGAGGAAATACAGGGAGGGGGATGTGGAGTTTGGGAGGAATGGAAACTGCATTAGAGCTCTGAGCAAACCATTTGAGACCCTGTATGATTGAGTCACTCAGAAGGGAGGTAGAGTCTGTCACACATACCCACTGTAATGAGTATGAACAAACCCAGAACAGCTGGGTATAGCATATGGAGCATCCAGAAGGGAACAAAGCTGAAATAATTCCCTTTACTCTGCTCTTTGCTTATCCTGGCCATGATTCAGGAGCACACTGGGGACCACACTCATCTTCAGGCCTGCACTTTAGGTCCCAATGATTTCCATGATAACCAGTTTCAATTTTACTATTGATTTAATGAGTTTTCAGTGCAGGTAAGCAGCTGCCTGAGTACAGTTGGGGTACAGCATCCCTTAATCACAGACTCCAAAAGGGCTCTGGCTCCCCAGTGACCAGCACTGTCTCCTCTGTGGAGCTCAAGTGGGAGTCCAGCACGCACCCTTGCTCCTGGACATGAGCTGGGGCTGTAGATGGGTCTTCATGAAGAAGGCAAGGAAGAAACACGGGGTGGAGTCATCTTGTCACTCACAGATAGCTAATGGGCCACTTTCTGAGCTATGGTGTTTTCACTTTCCCTTAGTGTTGATGAGGGGTTTGATTTTGAAATCAAATGGTTTCCTTTATCCATATGCTACACATGTGGGAATAGCTACTCCAGGAAACTCAGGGGTGGCAAGTTCACTTGAGCCTTCAGAGAGAATTTGGCAGAGGTTTTCTACTCATCTACTTTTTTTCCATCTCCACCAGGAGATGCAGGCACAGAAGGGCACAAGCGGGTAATCATGCCCCACTGCCAGTGTTTCTGTAGCGGAGCAGTGACAGCAGGAGTGAGTTGTGGCATAAGCGTGCCTATGAAAAATGTGAATGTGGCAGAAGTGATCTCACCCATAGTTTCTGGCTTTAATGACCAAATGAGGATAATTATCAGCTGCTCTTGCACAGGGATGCAATGGTGGAATGGGGGAGAGTCTCTCAGAAACCAGTAAGAGGAGCAGAGGAATTCACAGGAAAGCTGCTTACTCCTTGTTAAAAATCCCTACGTGTGTGCACATAACCATGTGTGTGTACGGGGTTTGCACTTGTCTCAGCATTTTTGAGTGGGCTGTGAAGCAAATTTCCTAAGCAGTCTGCACCTCCTGCTATGCAAAAGCTGGCCTGAGCATTTGTTAGGTTAGTATAATGCATCTTTGTAGTACCCTTTAAGCAACTGCCTCATTTTAGATAAAAATATATTCGTGATTTTTAGGGCTCTTCCAATTTATTGGTTCTGCTGATGTCCGAAACCTATTAGTTCTCACCCCACCCAGAGAATCTTCCAGAGCAACAGGATTGACAAGACCTGAATGTCTAACAGAAAAAAAAAAAAACAACAACCCAGAAAAAATAAAAGTAACAAGAATACCCCAAGTGGGAATCAAAACAATCAAATCAAGTTAAAAAGGCAACAAAACAAAACCCAGCCCAAAGGTTTCAGGCTCTACCTCACATGCCGTAAGAAGGGGTTATGAAAGTACAGCTGTTTCCTTTGGTTTTTTTCCTCTGCAGCTCCCATTTAACCAGAGCATACCTCGTGGCTCCAGCTCCCAGCGCTGGATTGTACCCTGCAGGCAGCTTGGGAGCCGTCGGGGCAGCATGCGCTGGAGAGGCAGCATGAGGGGAGTCAGGGCAGCTGTACCGCCTGGTCACTTACAGCTAGTCAGTGCTGCTGTTTGGGATCCTGTGGCCTCTAGCTCTCTTTGTGCTGTTGCTGAGCAAAGGCCAAAAGACACGAGAAGAAACAGAGAATCTGGAACAGGAAAGAATTTTTCAGCAAATCCCAGCACTGACATTACAACTTATTTCGCAGCTCATAGGCAGAAGCAAAGCCTCGCTATTACCTGCTATTCTCAAAGGTGCATTTCATCTCTATTCAAATAGTCATTCTACACCAGTTTTTTTAATACAGTCTCCGGAAGACTTTCATGTTAACATTAAAAAGATAATGAAAACAGGCAAACAGACAAATCATGATGCCCAGTGCTCTGCTTTCTCATTGATAAAACATGGGAGCAACTCCCTCCCTGCAAGATTTTGACTTTCCAGCCTGCTAGTCATTTGTGGTTTTATTTATGAAAAGGAGAAAAAATGAGTTTCCATCACAGTTCCTAAGCATAATAGAAAGGGAAAGCTTTCAGACTTTCTGCATGGGGCTGTGCTGTCAGGCTGCACAAGTGGGTAATAACGCGATTTCTTTCGTTACAGCCCAAAACCTGCCTTCCAATTTGATCACAGAGCTCAAAAATATGTTTGCATTTGATAATATCCCTGTTCTGTTCAAGCACAACTTTCTAGTTTGTACCCTTTTCCCTTTGCAGTGTTTTTGGAGGTAGTGCAGTCTGCCAGTGCTGCTTGCATTGTTACTGCTAATAATTATTTGTAATACAGTAGTTATTACAGGCCCCAACTGTACAGGCTCAGTGCATGTAAAAGACAATCTCTGCCTGAGGAGTTTAAGGTCTAAATAGGCAAGGCAGATAGTGGAAGTATTATCAGTCTTATTTTTACAGAGAGCTTAAATGACCTGGCGAAGGTCACACAGGGAGTCTGTGGTGGAATCATGACTGGAATACAGATTTCCCAGGCTTTATTTCGGCATCTAACCCAGGTTCCTTGTTAAGGAAGGCGGTTGTGAGAATGCTGCCTCTGTATGTGTCTGGGTGCAGTTCTGGGTCGTGTACTGGATCTGCATATGCCCTCCTGGTCCAAGCACGTCGGTGAGGAGCTTTGGGTGCTATAATAAATGCTAGCATTTAGCAGCTACAAGGTGCGTCCTCACCTGGAATGCACATCTCCAGTTCAAAGACAGAGCTTTCACCAACATGGCAGATGTTGTTAAAGCTCTTATTTAAGCCTTCACTGTTTTTGACTGTGCTACAAAAATATGTGCAATACTTGTGAAATACAAAGGGTGGCGAATGGTCTAATTTGGGGCTGATGAAGCAGACAATCTTGTCGTTGATGTGCCTAGTTGTATTGGCCTTTATGTTCAGAAACAGGTAAACTAAGAACCTCCAACTTTGCAAGAAACCCAGTGTTTTTGAGTGTTGTTACGATGTTTTGAAGTGTTATGGCAAAACAGACACTTTAAAAAAAGATGGTGATGTGCACAGGTTCATGTATGATGGGAACCACATTGAGTGGTGAAAGTAGCATCCACCTAGAAAAGTAACTGTCCTACAGAGATTTCTTCTGCCAGGATGATCTGTGAGGGACTGGAGAAAATGGTGATACTTCCTCTAATTCCCTTTGCCAGGTCAGGAAGATTCCCTGTCTGTGTCTGCTGTATCTGACAGTGTGGAAATGGCTTCTCTTGAGCTTAAGACTTGTGCTATCTTCTGTCTCTGTGCCTGGCTGAAGAAACACCATACAACAGTTTTTACTATAATTTCTTGGAAACTTAGATACAGCGGAACTCTAATCAGCACAGTGACCTTTCTTAGCTAATTGTTTTAAAGGAAATTTCAGTGAACTACTATTTTCCTCAAAATTGCTAGTCTGCTTTTCCCTTGCCTGTAAGTATAAAATTCAATTTTCTTAAGTATCAGTTTTTATCTAAAATATAATACTTAGTAACAGTTGCAATGCATTTCAAAGTATGGGGTTTTTTTAATTATTTCGCAAAACTCTTGATGTGTATTATTGAAATTGACTTTAATTTGAAACTCAGCCTTAACAGAGTCAATACTTCTGCAATCTGTCTTAGCTTGTTTCTCAAGGAAAATGTTATTTCTGTTGCTGCAAAGGGAAGGAAGGGATGTGACATAGGTTGCAGGAGTTAGGAGGCTCAAGAGCCAGAGTTTTAAGAACTCTGGCCAGTTGTGACTATAGGATTTCTGAACAGTGTACTCAAACGTCAGGGTACAGCTCCACAAAGCTTTTTGATAAATTTCAGCCTTTGAGTAATATTCGTGGTTTCCTGAGAAGCCAATACTGTTTTTCAGTGGCTGAATTGGATTAAGGCAGTTTAGTTAATTGAAATGTGGAGCAGACATTTGAGAGCTAATGTATATTGCTGAATGGTGAATTTTTTGTTCTGGGTGCAGTGTGTTCTTAGATTAAAGTTGCATTTATGGCCAAATAATTTCTTTTCAACTCCTTTTTGTAACTTACCTTTCAATTAATGTGGTTTTTTCATTGTTTTAACTTTAAAACTCTAGCATTAAAAAGCTTTTAGCACACTTTGAAAGGACCGTAAGTGGCATGGAGCACTGAAAGTGCCTCCCCGTGTTCGTTAGCCTGAAAGAGCTTAAAAATTGCTACTGAACAATCCACTCCTCTTCTCCACCACCGAAGTCACTTCCAGTAGCCTAAGAACATGAAAAAAAACCCAACCAAACCCTTTTCAAATGTAGTTTATAGAAATGCTCTGTGGGAACACTAGAACAATTTGGGAGGTGAGTCAGAAAGATTTAAAATTGTACAACACAACCTCCTTGATCAAAGGATGATATATCCCTAGTATATTGCTACATGATATATTCTTATATTCCATTAGGCCTGGAAAACACAACTCCATATACAAATGAACATGAACATTACCAATTACAAGTGGAGACACTTTGCCGATATTGAAATAATTCAATTACAGTAAATCTTTAACTTTTAAAAATATTCCAAATGAAATTTCAGCGCTGCTTTCAGAGTAATCAAGAAGACAATGGGTTGCTTCCTTTTCAGCTTTGTAGTTATAATTGATTATTGGAAATATTTTTATATTTCCAAAGGCTGTAGCATTAGGGATAGCAAATAAAATTGTCCTTCTCCAGGATGTCTTTATTTCCTGTACTGAAAAACAAGTTAATGTATTTTTGTCAATAAACAAAGATTTTGCCTTATGAAGATGCAGCATTTTAGCTACAGGTTAATCCTGTAGAAACTACGTTATTTAATTTGCTGCTGCATTCAGGAGTCCTGCGCAAACAACTAAATAGTGGTGTCGTGTGGTTTCACAGAATCCGCTTTGTTACTCTGTACTTCCAACCAATAACCCTTTTCAGAAATGTTGCTCTGTGAAGCTATTCTGTAGTAACCTTTACAGTGTTTTGTTTGCATGCTGTCTTGCATCTGACAGTCCACCATGAGCAACTGAGAAACTTCTGCAAAACCCATTGTGAGTCTTATGACAATTATAGCTACCTTCAGTGACACGTGAAAAATCATTTCTCCACTCCTCTTGCAAAGTACTAAAATTTTAGGAGATGTACCTTGAGTTATTGTTATAATACTGCCATTGCCATTGAGTTTGTTACCTGACCAAGACAAAATGTAAACAATTCTTAGCCTCATTTTTTTAATTACAGATCTCTTTTTAATGTATTTTTGTTCTGCATCATTCTGATTCGTGGGCCAGCAACACTCCAGAGGTCCCCCCAAGCCCTGGGACTCAGGATTTAGGCCATGATAAACATAGGGGGAAAAATAACCTTTAGAGATCAAGGGGCTCAGAAAATATGATAATTCAGGTGAGCTTCTCTTTTAAAAATAGCTGTAGTCTGCCCACTTGCCTTTTGGATCCTAGGACACTTGAGACCATTTCTGTATGAAATTTGTAAGGATACTTAGGGTCCATTGGTCTTGAGGATGCTCTACAAATAAAACTACTGCTGTTTGACATCTCTTACCAACACTCGATCTCAAATAACAAGATAGTCTGGGGAAATGAAGCAGCTTTTGCAAGACAGCTTGAGTTGTTCCGGACTGTCTCTGGGGGAGTGAGCATTTGAAGTACCTTTCTTGGTCAGTTCCAGCCCTTCAACTCATACTCATTGATTTTTATCCATTCTCAAGCTCTAGCCTCGCTGCAGGCTTGGAGGGAGAGCCTGTGCTTGCTTTTGAGGAAATCTTCATCTCTTTTGTCACCAAAAACTCTTCTCTGTATCTTGTCCTGAGCTGTAAGGGCACACTTTATTTCTGCTGTCTTCCTGCAGCTGGCAGGCATCCCAGCACAGGCAAGCACCAAAGGGGATGCAGTTTCCCTCCATGGGCAGGATGCTGAAACTGGGCAAATATTATCACAGTGCTCTGGGGCAGCTTTCACTTAAAAAGTCTGAGGGCCCTACCAGAAAGATCTGCTACTCTATTTCAAGCCTCTATTTTGCACACGGTAGCGTTAAATCTTTGCAATAAAATGAAATAGTACTCACTGTGGCAGTTGTTTACTTTTCATATTACCTTAGTAAACTCCTGCAGAATTGTTCTCCTGGCCTTTTTTCCCCTTAACTGGCTTACAAAGCCAAGAACAGAGCTCTGGGGTAATAACAAGCAAAGCCACGTTCATGGTTCCCATTTCTGGTCTGCAATCTGGTGCAGGCTTCGTACAACAATTAAAGAGGTTTTTCTTTTTCTCAATGGAAATGTATGCATAATTTATGTGTAAAAGTTTAGGTTTGTTCAGGTTGGACTCTCAGCTGAAACAAGGTTTAATCAGCAGTTACACTGCTTAGTGTCTTTTTCCAGCAGTATTTTCTTTCATCGAAGCTTCTCCTTTCTCTAGTAATAAATGAATGGGAACAGGGTGTTTCCTAAAAGAAGGGGTGTTAGGCTACCTTTTGCATTGGGATTAGCTGGAGGGAGTGAAAATGTGTCCTGTAGTGTCTACATTTCTACTGTATTGGAAAAAATGTGCACCGGATTTCAGAGTGTTTTGTAATCCAGGCAAAACATCTCTATGTCCAAATATGTCATTATTTAAAAAAAAAAAAAAACCAAAACAAAACACAGTAAAAGGAAATGTAGGCTGAGAGCTTAGACTTTGGAAATCTCCTGAGGGAAATAGTTTAAAACCTGTTTGGGGGATCTAGATTGAAGCAGGGTATACTGGTAAAACTTAGAATTTGTTATCATTAAGTCACTTAATTCTTTCTCAGAATATTGTTTAATCTATCAGTCACTCAAACATGCCTGAGTAGGAAATATTGTCCAGGTATATACCAATACATTAGCTCTCCATGTTGTAACTCAGACTCCTGAGGGGGTTTGTTCATTTGTTTTGTAAAGGTGCTGGAAACCTGCAGCTTCCGCTGAATTCAGCGGGTCTCGCATGAGGTCCCTGGCAAGCTGACAAAAGAGGACAAGGACAGTTGAAACATTTTCCATCTCAGCCTTGCCTAAGGCACTGGTTCTGGTGTGTGTAGGTGTCAGTCAGATTTCTGTCTTATTGGCAGTGTTTGAAATGGAGACCCAGGCCCAGAGCAGCTGCTGCCACTGCAAGTCAGCGGTTGGGAAGAGAGGGATTCATTGCCAAAGCAGCTTTTACCTGGCTCTGGTCCCTCACCATCACAAGTATTAGAAGTTAACCAAACTTATCTCCCAACAGAAAGATGATAAAGCAGCCAGACCTACCCTGAATTACGGGCTGGTTGCAATGGAAAGTAGACATGCAAACGCATGCCAGAGCAAGGGCTGCCAGTGGGCACTCACTGGAATGTTAAGAGGCAAAGAAAGGACAATTTTCTTGCTGATGAAATGCTGCTTTGCTCAAGGGACCATATTATTGCTGTTATTTATTATTTATGCACTGCTGAAGGTGTGCACAGTGCTTTATAGTGCAATAAAAAAAGGACTGGTGTCCAGTCCCTCGGGGTGTGGCACCACTGTTGAAGTGTGGCAAAGGGGCAAGATGAAGGGGTTGATTGTCCCTCCGCAATGATGCAGAAGTTTGTTATTGTTACAGGGTGTCCTCTTTGGGCTGCTTGGCAGGGGATGTTAGAGTAGCTCTGTCACTGTTTTGCACAATTGTCTATGATCGTGCTTGCAAGGGCATGTACCCTGCTTGATATGCATTCAGAGTCTGGCGGCAGTGGGAATGAGTGAACAATAAAAGTGCTGCTGTCACAGCCCCAGGTTTTTTTTATTTTTACAGATTCCCAGCCATCTGCTGCCTCACCAGCTGCTCACAGTGCAGCGCAAAACTTACCTCCATTCAGGAACTCAGTCCCACAGGGAAGGCAGGGGCGGTGGGCTTGAGGGTGCATAACTGACCTCCCGTGCACTGTTTGCAGGATACAGACCCAGAACCAG
Source organism: Eurypyga helias (assembly GCF_000690775.1). Classification (NCBI taxonomy): domain Eukaryota; kingdom Metazoa; phylum Chordata; class Aves; order Eurypygiformes; family Eurypygidae; genus Eurypyga; species Eurypyga helias. Next base: position 110,683 of record NW_010236409.1, read on the forward strand.
TGCCGAACTCCAGAGAGACAGGGAGTACATGCAAGGAAAAGGTGGGAGAAGTGCTAAGTTCAACACACGGCCAGTCTCTTGTTCACCCTGTACAAAATGCTGCTCATAGAGCTGTGCTGGCCTTGAGAGTGGTGGGAGGGGGCCTGTGGGCCTGAGAAGACCAGAGGAGATAGCCCAGGCACAGATTTGACACGTCTTAGCCATCAGAAATGAGGGAAAGGCATTCCCCAAGGGCATGAAGAGGTTTGAGCTCTCGCTGTAGTGCTGCAGACAGCCCTTTGCCTTGAGGTTGGTTTTCTGTGGAAAGGGAGCAGAGCCTGGTGGCAAGGTAACTGGAGGCAGTGGGGTGAAAGCAGCAAGTTTTGCCTTAGGGAAATTCAGCAGCTACCAGCATGTATATGGGAATAGAGAGACACAGCTATTGGAGATTTGTGGGGCCAGAGGGCCCAAGAAATCCTGCTGCCAAGAAAGTGGCATGTATTATTGCTCACTGTCTTTGAGGCATCTAGATGAAAATTTCCTAATTTCATTAAATCTTATTTTTATAATCCCCTTGGGATCAAGACAGCTGACCTGAATCCTCTCTACACCATACCCCCTGATCCCTCCTGTGCCTGCTCCCTGGAAATGAGGGTGATGCTGGAGCAGGTGAGGGAAGAAAAGGCAGGTTGGCTGTGGGAGCTGGGCGGGAGTGAACAGGCTTCTTCCTCCGTTCCCAGGGAGCTGCTCTGCTTTGCATGTGCCGCTTCAGTCCACGCACAGCACCCTCCTCCCTCCTCATGCTTTTATGCATTTTCCAGTTAAATTTCCTCCACAAGAAGGAGAGAGGCACTCTGAATCCATTAGCATTAGTAATTATGCAAATGCTTCAGGGAGTTGACTGCCCATCATTACATATAATTAATGTTTCTGGTTATGAATGGAGGGTTTGTTACTTCCCCCCCACACCTTTTGTGCTGGAATAGGGCGGGGTAGAGGTGCAGGAGGGGTGATGTTCCTGTATTTAATTTGCATAATCAGGAGGCCTGATTGGGTATGCATGAGGGTAGGGGCAGGGGGACCTTCTCCAGTGTGCACTCTATAAAGCTGGCAGGAAATCTCAGGAGGGAGATGCAGAATTTAAAGCGAGGGTGCATTCAGCACAGTGTCTGCAGGCAGCAGACTCAGATTTAGCAGGAAAGGAGGTGCCCTTGGACTGGCATCACTACGCACAGGTGTCCTGTACCTGGGCATGCTTATGCTGTCCTTTTGCTTCACTTGCCTGCTAGAAATGGCATAGGAATTCTGGAGAGAGAATAGCTTTTTTTTCCTGGTCTTTATCTTGAGCAGCACACTGAGTCCACAATTTGCAACCTCCAAGGCATGTGTGCACCATGTATTGCAGCTCTGGACCCCAGATACACCAGAGAGTACTGGTGGAACTGGCTTGGAGCTGGCAGCAAGGCTCAGCTCAGCCTCCTCTTGTGCCCCATTTCTCAAAGCTGTGCTTAGAGATCTGGACCCAAGTGTCTAAGTAGGCATGCTGATTTTCACAGAGGCCCTGTGTTACATGCATCAGAACCTGTGGATGCCCAGTGCCTCTGGAAAGTGAGGGTCTTAGCAGGAAACTGTATCTGGATGGACCTGAATGTCCATGTAAAAGTGGTCAGGACAGACCGTGAAGTGGTAAGTTTTAGCTCAGGGTTGTACCTCTAAGGAGGAAAAGTCGGACTTTACCTCCTATAGTAAACATTACAAAAGCCGTGGGGGTGGAAAGTTTCCTGTGCATATTCTAGCTACAATGAATGTCCTGGAAAGTCTCCCTGCTTCCTGATACATGTGAAAAAAATGCTTCCTATCCATTGTAAAACATCTTTCTCAAGTTCTTCCCATTCCCTGGTCACTGTCTTTTCACTTTTTGTCTCTTCTATCCCTGTTCTCTCAGTTTCATTCCCCAAGAATTCCAGTTCTCCTTGGTCTCCATCTCAAGCCTACCTTGTGTCCTTTCCCACAATCTCTGGATGTAGGCAGTCCATCACTGGCCTCCAGACTGTCGTGTTCCCTCACTCCTCCGTGGAAGGCATATAACCCTTGATTCTGGCTGATCAAGGACTTACAGAAACAGATATCCAGTGAAGGGGATCTGGAGGTGGAGGAAAAGATTCTGGATCTTTTGCTCAATGGGATAAAGCCCTGGGAGTGCATGGAAAGAGGACGCAAGCAACGGAGAACACCGATTCTCAAAACAGAGGGGAATGAACCCAGGGGTGCCATGGAGATGAGAAAAGCATCCATGCAGCAGAGATCACATTGGCCAGAGAATGCTCAATCAAAAAAGGAAGAGGGACAGCAATTGCTTAGATGGAGTCTGGAGGTCCCTTGTTGTCTGGAGTAATGTGTCCTCCTACTCTGTGGCTATCACTAGTTTCTGTCTTGATCATAATCTATTGTTTGCAATGCAGATACTGGAAACTGGATGGATCTCTTCTGACATCTCCCTGTTTGGTTACCGTGGGCAGGGTGTGAGCTTTCCCCAGTGGTGTAGGAACCTGTAGTGGCTCAGCAGAGGTTCCCAGGGTAGCCAGGGAGAAAATTGACTGTGTTTCCCACCCTGTTATCCCCACGGCTGGTAGAAATCTGAGACAGATTTCCAACACAAAATCCAGTAACCCTTAGAAGACGTGAGGAGCAGGACACACATTCAAAAAAAAGAAGTGTTTCTGTGTGTGTGTTCGTGTATATGTTTTTAAAGAAGTAGAAAAGCGGGGAAAACTTGAAGCATGAAACTTTCAAAAAACCCTCAGACTCTTGATAGTGGGGCTTTATGAGAGGACACCAATTTTGCTCTAAAGATTGGCTTTTGGTACAAGAAACTTGAGGCAGTACTGGTTTCTGTTCTTGTCAAGGTTTTGTTTTCTCTGACTTGAAGCTGCTTTGGAGATTTGCAATTCTGAGGTTCATGTTGTTCGGTTATTTGTAAAGCATTTGTACACTTGGCCTGCTGCTAGGGAAAACCACCAGGGAAGACTTTCAATAAGTAGAAGCACCTGTAAAATCTCCAATGTACACAAGACCAGGAGAGCTGATTTGCTTAGACCATGAACTTCTCTCACGGGTGAGAAACGTCTCAGTACGCATCGGGAAGGCAGTCTCTGAAGGGTTGGGTGAAATCCCAGAAGGCACTTGCTAGAAGGAGAGTGGAGGTCTTATGGAATTATGTGATGAATAACTGCTGTAAAATCATAGCAGCAAGTGGTGGTGCTTCCTTATGTGGGAGGGAGGGAGCTTTCTGGCTGTGAAATAGGAAGACGTCAGTAGTTCTGATCTGTTTTTACTTTCTGTGACATCCATCCCACAACACAACATGCTACTGAGGCACCAGGACAGTGGTGAGAGGCAGCTGTACTGGCAAGGGGAAGGAGGAGATGTCTAGGAAGTAATCACGTGGGAAACAAGCTGGGCCCAGCCTCTTGAAATGGTCCATTGGTACAGTCTTGGGGTTATGTTCTCTGAGATCCAGTCTGCTAACTGTGCCATACCAGGCAAAGCTGTGCTGAATCCTCAGGGAATAGGAGGCAAGGTGAAGACCTTTCTGTCCCCTAGAGCCAGTACTGACGTCAGGAGTGCTAAAAGTAAGGAAGAGGGAAACAATTGTCAAAGCAGGATAGAGACTCTGATGAGAACAGGGGCAGCCTGGAATTAAACTGAGGGAGAGAAGAGAAGGAGCATGGCAAGTTGCATAACAATTATGTTAACACCATAATTGCATTCTGTGTCTCATCACCCAGGAGGATGCTGGATGTGAACATACTGAGCCGTGGTCCAGGGACCAGGAGCTGTGGGACAAAGCTTCCACTAGACACCTGACCTTCTATAGGGTATCAGCCTCCTGTAACAGACTGCTCTGTATTCACTGAAGTTGACAGATGATGAAGTGCTTGAAGATGTTACTGCGGGAAAAGGCAAAGAACATTTCAAAAGGTACTGAAATGTCCTCAGAACCAACTCCACAAGGTTCACATTGCTGCTTTGTGTGGTCATGGCATTTTCTGTCTTTCCATCCCCCTCCTCTTTCTTTTATTTTGCATGTGTGGGTAGGTCAGGTTGTGTATGTGCAGCAAGGACAAACACAGAAACACACACATGGATACATGCGGGCCTGCAGTGCATGCATGCACAGACACTTGAGATTGCTAAAGGCATAAGTTAAATCCCACATCAAAGCAGAGAGCTATCGGAGCAGCACTGTTCAAAGGAACCAGCTTCCTTCCTGGGAAAGACAGATTGTCACTTTGATTAAGAGATTTTAACAAGAGAGAAAAAAGAGGGAATGAAAGAATGGTAAAGAGAAAAGAGAATTTTCATTTATACCATTTTTCCCTTTGGCTATCCAAATAAGGTTTTAGTTTGATGAAAAAAAAAAGACCCAAATTTAAAATAAGTTTAATGTAACAATGAATTATTTAAGGAAGAAGAAAATACAAGCTGCTGCTTAAAAAAATAGAAAAAGCTATTATTGAAATGTCAGAACAAATACCCAGCTTGATCTGCATTAATATGATAAATACTAATATATTCATTTCCCCTGGTGCTTCTGGGCTTGCAGAGGTACATCTGCAGTGCGTTGCTTATGGTAATCAGGTCACAGCTTCAAAGGGAGACGTGAAAGGTATTCTGGGTGATGTTGTTCAAGCAGCTATCAGAGACCTTGTAGATCACCATGTAGAGATGAAGAGAGCTGATCAAGGGTCCTATGGAAGATCTGTGATTGCTGAAGGAAATTGCAAATCTTCTCATATTCTTTGGTGGACCACCAGTTGTGGGACAACACCAGTGGCTGGTTGTCAGTTCAAAGTTGTCATTTTTCTGTGGACAACTTAAGTAAGAGAGAGGAAAAAAAGACTGAGATGGAGAAGGCAAATGAGCTTCCTATCTTCTGCCTCCACAGCCTAATTCCCAGCATCTCTGCGGTTGGGAATACATGCCATGGGCAAGCTGTAGAGCACAGCTGCAAACCAACTACTATCTCAGTTTTCACTCCCAGAGTCTCACAGTAAAGTTCTCTGAAACAATTTAGTGGAGCTGATAGCTTGAAGCTTCAAGAAGCCTCACACAAACATCTTTGTGTTTTCAGGATCTAACAATCCCGAAACTGTGAGTAGGATGTTTTTGGTAGGAACAAGTACTACTTTCTACTAGGCATCATCTCTCCCTACCCCATTCTTCTTGTCGATTGGACTACAAGTTCTGTTGTCATGAGCATCAGGTTTGCTGGCGTCAGCACCACCTGTGCCCTTGAGAGAGCAACATGGAGATCAGGCCCCGGATGGATCGTATGTCTCTTCTATAGCCAAGGTCTGGATTTAGACAACTGTGGTGCAGCCAGATATCAACAGAAGCCAATAATTCGGAATTAAGAGAGTTTATTTGGGAGCGATGTGGTGCAGAAGTTTTTGAACTGCTGTTTCCTAACATTATAGCTGATCATTTTATGACAGATTGGGAGTGTGGTTAAAATAAAATAAGAGATAAAATCAAGTTAGGTTTTGACCTTGGTCAGGACTTCTTATTGAGTATCATTTTAATTGAGGTAGCTCAAACATATTAAATTAATATATTGCTAACCTACCCTGAATTCCTTTCCTGGTAAAACTCCTGTTGGGTGCCGCAATGAAGCTATTTTCCTATGAGACATTGAGATAGACCGTAGGCCGAGGCATGGCTCTGTGGGTTGGTCATGTGCCCACCTCAAGGAAGGAGTTATTGCATCCAAGGGGATTTAGGTCGTTGTAGTGCCCAGAGTTGCCAGGTAAAGAAGTGTGCCTAAAGCCTAGATAAGGCTAGTTAAGAGATCTGCAGAAACTGTGCCTGGGAGTTTGTTGGGATAATCTGGACTCACTTCAGAAGCTCCTCTTCTGTGTGTGCATTCCTTCATGAAATGGTCTAGTTTCCAAGGAGCACTAATGTGCTTTTCCGGTAGATTTTACTCACAAATGCACAGTCTTAGTCCATCTGCTTCTGTCCCTCTTTCCTCCATCCATTGCCTAAATTTGAATGTTTAATGTTGGCTTTTGGGCACCAGCGTGCCGTGCCCAAGCTACAGACCAGTGGCATGATCTTTATTATTTATACCATTATTTTTTTTCCCCCTGGAGATGCTACACATGGTCTATATGTTGCTGGAAACCCCAGTGACAGCCCCTGGCTTTCAACTTCAGAAGGTGAACTCTCCCAGTGACTATTTTCAATCCATTCACCGGGAAAATGATTACTTCTTATTTATTGAAGCTATGTATTCCTGCTTGTAGCCACTATGGCATTAAAGTAAAACATTCAGCATTTAACACAATGAATGCAGAGACATGAAGCTAAATGCACTGCATAAAATCTTTATGGGATTGTAAACAGACGCCCAGAATATTTTTAACAGTTTTGCAGTGAGTCAGGCTGGGGTCCCCCCTCTGCCAGGCAGCCTGCCCCAGGTCTCCTTGGGAATCGGCCAAGACCGTGTCAACGCTGCCTTGGTCTTCACAGGAGAAGGGGCCTGAGGAGCAGAGGAAGAACTGGCCTGCTTGCTGGCAGGTACTGCTTTTGCTAAGTCTGGCCTCAGCTAAACTTGATGGCTGTTGCTGCATCAGTGCAAATCTGGGGGGTAATAGGCTGTGATTGTTCAGAGCTGCTGACTTCAGTATCCGTCTTGGATAAACACAGCTCAAGAGAAAATCAGTTCAGAGTGCGTTTTGTCAGCTTCAAAAGAGATTCACTCCCGGTGTTGTCAGTCACAGGAGACTGATGGCTGAGATTACTGAGGAAAGCAAGGCCTGTGGGCATTAAACCAGATACGGTTACTGGAACTTGGGATTTAAAGATGAGATTTAATCTGGAATGTGGATTTGTACAAAATCCCTTCCCCCTTCCAGTTTCTCACTCTGAAGGCCTGGTTCCCATGGGCACACTCAGCCTCCTGTGCTCCATTTGCATCAACACGAAGTGCTGCTCCCCACCTCCTGTGTGCACTGGGCACCCAGTGCAGGGGTAAACAAGAGAGCTGAGCTCTTACTTGACCTTGTCCTTTTTCTGTGCTGCTGTGTTTGGGCTGCGCCCTCACCCATGCATGGATGAGCAAAATGAGCACCTTCTGTCCCTGAGAATAGCAGCTGGGGTGCCAGGGAGCCTGTGACAGGGTTTGCACAGCTCAGCAGGTCCCTTGTTCAGAAACCCAATATCTCGTGGTAGTGCGGCACAGTGAAAACCAGTTGTGCCACCCAGACTGACTGCTAGCTAACACCTTTACTTGCAGTAACCCGTGCCACCATTAGACATCTCTGCAAGTTCTTGCTATGGTTCATGGTAAATGAGGAGACAGAGCAGAGACACGAGCTCTGGGTATCTTTATTGCTTTAATAAAAGTCTGTAGAAGGCATTTAAATAGCCTCCTGAGAAGCATTGAAAGAGCATTATTCCCACAAAGTAAAGTCAAAGGCCACAATTCCATATTTCATGATATGTAATACAACTGGTGGTGTTTGTGCTGCAGGGAGGTTAGCACAGCACTGACTGACCTTCCAGAGTCCTTTTCTGCCATGCATGAGGCTCAATGACAAACCTGAGAGAGTTTCTCCCAAGGGCTGATCTTATTTTTGATTGTTCCAATATTGTGTCCTGAAATTTGGAGTGGCATGTCCCTAGAAAGTTAACATTTTGCAAGCTTTGCTCTTGGTGGAAGCTATAATGTGCCTATTGGGAATGCCCTGCCTATCTGCAATAAAGTGATTAGGACAGCTTTACATCTTTGCTCTTCCTTGATTGCTTTGGATGCTTCATTGCTACAAAGGTTCCTGTCCCACATCCATGCCTCCTCCCTCCTCCCCCACTGCCTCCTCTTCCATTCAGTAAGTGTCTCTTGCCTCTAACATATGGTCAGAGCATATTCCCAGCAATGCCGACACTTCTGCTTCTTCACTTGAGCAACCGCAATAACTGTTGAACGGGAAATCTGTCGTTTAACTTGGCCGTTTGCAGTCACTGAAGAGAAGTAATTACAATGGGCTTAATTGGCTGACTGCAGAGCCACTGCCCAAGTAGTAATAAATAGTGCATGCTTAGGAGCTGGATGAGGTGCAGCCACCCAGGGTTTCTCCTCCTCTTCTTCCAGCAGGCCTGAATCCAGTTCACTTAGGAGGCTAACAAGGACATCAGGCTGCTGTCTTGAGGATCCAACCCTTATACAAAAGAGATGCTGGTCAGCTGAAGTCCCAGAGGTCTCTCCTGAAACTCTTTCAAGGGATCCTGGCAGGGCAGGCTCTTGGCAGCTCTAGTGCTACCTGCTTCTGCCTGGGTTCCCTGCTTCCCCTTCTCCCACTGCTGCCAGGCTAGAGCACGTTTTTTTTCATTAGCAGTGATGCAGGCAGAGCGGGGCCAATTACTCACTGCTTTATGCTTGCTGGAAAACCCACCCAGGACTGGTAATAGCCATTAAGTGAGGGTGCAGCTTTAACTACGTGCCATTACATTAAGTTTCAAGTTGATATATGGCCAGAGCAAATTGAATTCCTACATTTGTTACATTACAATGCCCGCTCTTTTGTTTTTGAGTCAATAGCTGCTGCTTTCGAGAAATATGGATTATTAGAATTTATAGCCCGTCCTACGCGTCTTTTCAAACACTCATATCCTTTTATCATTTCGTTTTGTTGTTATTCTGCCCAGCACAGTTTGTATTTCTTCAGGTTTTAGCACCTGGGACTCTTGATACTTGTGCTAAATCAATACCCTTTGTCCTCATTGCTTTAATATACACAACCATTTGTGTGATGCATGAATTGCAGTGGGTTTTCTGCCTGCGATAGTCATTTACTCCTCCTGCTCGAGCATTCCTTCCCCTGTCTCTGTGCAGGTTGTGCTTTGCAGTAAATATCACACATCTACATTTAAATTCCTTTATATGATGATTTCCAGGCACCTGGCTGCACAGCGGAAGGTGAATTTGCTGGCTCCTTAGCAGGAGGGTATCACAGGTTTGACACTATTCCGGTATGCAGAGTTTTAAAAAGTCCACCTTTTGCTCTTATGCTGGGTTCACACCTTCAAACCCTGTGCTTTAATGCAGACACACCTTTTCATGAAGCACATTTGAAGAATCTCAAGCGCAATAAAGGGGTAAAAAAGGTGTTTGGACTTTAGGTCAGGTGTCCTCAGGTCAGTAGCAACTCAGATTGTCACTCATCAGTTGGCAGTTCTGGAGATTTGTGGGGGAGGAATTTCTCTGATAACTGTTCCACGGACAGTTTTGTGTGACTGGTGTGGAGAGACCCGGGCTGGTGACTTGGGTCCCACTCTCCAGCTGAGAGTGGATTTACAGTGAGAGCAGAGCACAGCCTGTGCTGTTGCTGCATCTGCTCTGTCTTTCTGTGCTGACGGTGATGTTCCCAAGGCTGTTCTCGTACCTTTTACATGCGGCACATACTGGAGCACACCACCAAAGTACACGGTAGAGATTTGGGGTTGTTTACGCATGTACTCGTCTGCTGACCCTTTAGGGCTGTTCCCCCTTTCTTTTGCTGGCTGTGGGAGTCCAGGATGTGCAAGGACAGCAAAGCTGCATGTTCCTTCTGAATTTTAATTTTTTTTGCCAAACCAGGGAGTTCAGGAAATAGACAAGAAAGATGAAGGCATAAAAGATGAGATCAGAGAAAGGGAAGGCTTAGCTTGGCCAGGCTGCATTTCCCATGCAAGCAGGCAAACTTTGCCCCCTGGCCATTACCCTTTTTCCAGGCATTCTTCTTTTCCTCTGCTCCATAAGCTGGCAGTGGCACCATCCATCCCTTGGCTCCCAGTCCTTGCCAGCCCCATGTCCATCCCGTGAGCTGCCTCACCTACAGGCCCTCCACTGGAGCTGCTCAGCTTCATGCCACCGTATTCCAAGCCCCTCTGCTGCTCCTCCACACTGCTGCCAGCCTGGCCCAGCTGTGTGGCCACCCTGCCATCACCCTGCTGGCTTCACTCTCCTCCCGCTGCCCAGGCTGTCCAGCTCCCGTGCGGAGCACAGCCTTCACACTTGAGAGGTGACAATTTAACTAAGTGCGATTTCTGAGAACGATGAGTGTGGTTTCAAATGTCTCATTGAAACACAGGGCAAATCCTTCATCCCCAAAGGGAGATGTGTTAAACACTGCTTCAGAATTAATCTGTGGAGCGTGGATCTCCCTCGCCGCAGCAGGGCGAGGCACCGCAGCATCCTCCTTTGTCTACGTGTTCATGGCAGTTTCCTGGTTTATCTCTGCCATTGATGCTCTCTGGGGCTCTTCCTCCCCCTCCTGCCTGTGGAAAATGAGATGTCAGCTCCCTTCAGGGCGTGGATATTCCTGGTAATATATTTTCCACGTAAATAAATGGGAGTGATTTACCTATCAGTTACATGAACAGAAGTAGAGACTGGGAGCAGCAGAAAAAGGGGTGACCAGATCTTCTGCTGGCCTGACCTCCTGCTGCTGCCCTCTGCTCCCAGGTGCTGCTGTTGTGGCATCGCCGTGGTCATCTGTGCTGGGCGTCAGAGCCGCCTTCCTCCACGTGTGTAACAGCATCACTAGAAATGGCATCTAACCTCCCTGACTTCAGGGAGGACGTGAACCAGCCTAGCATCTGACCTTGACTGAAGGGTTTTCCGTGGGTTTCAAGTCCTCCGCTAATCCGTTTATATTCCCAGTGCAGCCTTTTCCATCAAATGCGTTTTCAGACCTTCAGATGAGGCACCCATGTCACAGGCCCGGCAGGCAGAGCCCAGCAGGGGTGTCAGAAGGTCCTTCAAAAATCTGTTGGTGCAGGCGGCACGTGCCTGCGTGCTCTTGAAACATAAATGCTCCTGAATATAAAGATTATTTACATTCCCAAACAAAGCTGCCAAATGCTTTGAAAATGCGCTAACGGTGCCTCTCTCTTTCCGCTGCGTTTGCTGATAAAGGGCCATAAACAAGCTTGACACATTTATAATAACCTTTCTCCCCTCCCTCTTCCCTGTTCTCTCCTCTTCCTCTCTTGCCTCTCTCGCGTGCTGCATTGGGTGATTTTTTATTCTGTTGCCATTAGCTGGGATATATTGTTTGATAGGGGGAAGTAAAATGTCGAATCCCCTTTTTATTTTTATTTTTATTTTCTTGTTCTCGCGGCAGCTGCTTCAAGTGCCAACAGCAGCGGATGTTTGGTTTTAAAATTTTGTTTCCCCCAGCTTTTTTTTTTTTCTCTGTTCATTTTCTCCCCTATTCCTGAGTCTCTCTTCAAAAGGTCATCTTAAATGATGCAAGGATACATGCTTTTGCAGGTTGTTTTTATCACTTATCAGCCTATTCCAAAGGCTATTTAGTCTTCTAGGCAAAGGTTGTAGCTTTCAGCCTCCACTTCCCATTTACAAAGGAAAAATGGATGCTAGGTTTCTAGGTATATAAATTAGGTATAGATATAGATATAAACCAAAATGCTAACCTAATCTAAAATAAAAGATCCTTGTAATTTCTTTGTCTCCAGTCTGAAGAGGTCTCGGGTTCACCTTTTTTCATGTCACCTATTCCTCTTAGAGATATTGATGGAAGTGCCACATCTAATGATTCTTTCTCCATCCTGTATTGATGGTGCTGTAGAAAGGCCCGCTCGCTGGAGATGAAAGGCAGTGGTGAGCAGTCCGGATACAAACAGTTCCTTTGGGGCTGCTCTTGAGGCTTTTTTGTTCAGTAACTCATGGTTGCAAGAGAGGGTTTATGTGCGGTGGACATGGGGACACAAGGGACTCTGCCGTGGGGCCCACAGAGTTGAAAGTGTGCGTTTTTGGAGCCATTCGGCTCACCCTGGCTTTGCAATTTGGTATCCATAATGATAAAGCAGGTATTTGTTTCCCCTTCCTTTTCTCTTCCTCTGGCCAGTGCATCAAAGGATGTATTAGACCTGGCCTGGAATTGCGTATCCCGTGGAAGCAAACGAAGCCCTGGTGAGCTGGGCTTAACCGCTGACACTGGGTTAGCTTTGCTTGGGGGCACTGCAGGCCAGGAAATCTGTCAAAGATGCCACAACTAAGCAACTGTGTAAAGAAACATTACCTGAGACATGGCTAAGATAAGGTGAGAATGTCCCTCACCCCTCCCCAATTTGTCTTACTTACACAGTATGTATTTTGAGGGCAGGACTGTCTGTGAGTGTGCGTATGGCTCCTGTGTGCAGGAGTGTCTGCATCACGGTGTGCAGACCTTAGGCGGGGACGCTTTCAGTGCTTGAGTCCTTCAGAGCAGAGTTGAGGAAAGGGGTTTTTTATAATTGATACATTACAATTGTTGCTTTTCCTCTTCACTTGGTATATTCTGTTGTATGTGCTCTATACATTTGCAGGGATATGGTTGTGGTTATGGAAATCAGACAATGGACTAATTAAATGGCCTAATTGTAAAGGATATTATTTTCACCATTGCACTCACCAGCTATTCTACTGCACCTCATAGAGGAGGGCAGTAATCATGAAAAGCTGAGACAAACTCGTGCTCAGCAGGTGAATCCAGTCGAATCCAGTCAAATCCAAATTTGATGAACTGATCCCACAACCCATTAAGCCCCCATGGTGGTCTTTGACTTAGTCAAAGACTGAAGAAATTGGAGGAGGGCACAATAATATACAAAAGATAGATCATGAGGATTTGCAGCACAGAGAAAGCCAGGACCGTTTTAAATTGGGTACCACCCTGACCCCCTGAACCTGTTCTATGGGCTCTGTGTCGTGTTCAGGCATTTCACCGCCCGTAGTCCTGGCTGGAGTTCTGTCAAAATAGGCTGGTGTGAGAGTTCCTGGAGCTTGTGTCAGGACTGGGGGCTGATGCTGTCTAAAAAATGAGGAAGGAATGAAGTGTCCTCTCTAATATGACACAAAACCCTCATCACCGAGCCATTTTCCAGCATATTAATATTCATTTTGCACTAATGCAGGATGAATACATTTCAGTGTTTGGCCTGAGCACATTCGTCATTTTTATGTCATACTCACAGAATGCATCAGTGTGATATATTGTGTATTTTACCATAATAGTAGACAATATAGCTCAGTATTTCATTTGGACAAGTAGCAAGTATGAAGCAAGGAGACAGCCACTGCTGGACAAGGGGTGAGCTCAGGAAAACAGAAATAAATTAAAACATATTAATCTGGAGTGAAAAGTCATTTCTCCAGTAAATTAAAAGCAGCAGCCTCCACCTCTTGTGGACTTACCCTATTAGGCTGCTTTAGAAAGGCTTGGCCAGGAGCTGCCTCTGGATGTGACTTCAAGTGTCGTGGGTTTGGCCATCTCAGCCGTGCAGATGGCAACATCCTTTGCCAGAGGCAGCACCCGAGAATGATGGTGCTGGAAGATCTGAGATGGTGCCAGGCAGGCTCGGTACCTACTGCCAGATGTGTGATGGGAGGTGGCATGGTGCCTGTCTTCAGAGCACAGCTGTGGTAGGGTGAGGTGCCGCTGTGTGCTGGGAAGGAGGGAGCAGCTTCTAGGAGGATCTGTAGGATGCCCACAGAGGGGAGGCTGAGAGGCAGGGAAGGAGGGAGAAGAGGTCTCAAAAGCAGCCAGTGAAGTCACAGTTACTAAATGGACTTTTGCCTATTGCCTTATTTGTTCCCATGTTTTGCCCTGGGCACTGATGTTTAGTAATTTAGACCAAAGAGATCTAAAGAGTTGCTGTAAAGGGTAGTTCAAAAATCAATGGATGTTAGAAAGGGTCAAATGATGCCATAAAGAGATTAACAGCAGCATGGAGAGATAATATTCCCCTGACTGCAGAGCTGCCCTGAGAACTTTATGACAGGGAAAGAAAAGAGCAGAGGCAGTCTAGCACCTCTTTCATCCTGAAAGCTCAGGGCTGTCTGGGAAGAAAGGGGGCAGGACTGCTGGGGACTGGGAACAGGGAATGGTTGTGGAGATGGGAATGAGAGGAGACAGGCAGGTGGGCCATGCCGCTGCCTGATGAATTCTTCTAATCCAGACAAACTGCAGCTCCGTCGACAGTCCCTGCTAAATCACCCAGGAGGAAATGACTTACTCAGCAATCAGCCACAGGTTTATAGCATGAAGGTCAGATTTTACGAGAGTCCTCTGGAAATGCACGGGGGAAACGTGACATGGCCGTGTGTCACTCTCCTGGCATTGGACCTAAAACCAGGGCAGGCAGTGTGCTAGGCAAGGGACAGCAGTCCCAAGGAGCAGCCTTCCCCCCTGCCGCTTTCTCCCCAAACACATCTGTATGGCCTCCTCGCTGAGCTAGGGAATAAAATCAGGAGCACAGCCCAAGGGACCTGAGGGCTGAGGAAGAGATGACATTTGGTGATCAACTGAATGTCCTTGTCAGGAGCAGGAAAGCTGCTCTCTGGGGATTTGCTTTTTGCCTCTTTTTCAACTGTTCTTGGGATCCGTGGCATGTTCTCAGCACTGACAGTAGTCCCATGTAGGAACACGCTGAATCAGATAGCTTTGTTTTCTCCCGTCTCTCCCAGGGCACTGCCTCCCTCTGGGGGGACAGGCAGGAGGAAGCAGTGGCATTTTTTACTTAGAAAGCACTCTCGATGCACTCAGATCTGCTCAGATGTGTGGAGGGGCCGCTACGTCAAGTCTGCAATTGCCTGGGCTCACGAAAGCGGCCTGAAGGATGCGAAGAGACTAAAACCCACCATGTTCAACAAGGACTGCCTGGGAAATCTCAGCCTGACCCACCCAGGAAGCTTTTCCCCTTAGAGAGAAACCAGGGGCAGTTTTCCCACAGCCCAGCTGATACATGGGGACCGTGGGCAGGAGCCGGTGACCTGCATACAGGGATCTTGCTTCAGAGCGTGTGCAGTCCTTATAGGCACAGCTCCCTGAGCCTTGCGGTGGTGACAGTTTATGGCAAGATAAAACCAAGTCAAACAATAACAGTGTTGTTTTCCTGGCATTGCATCGTAGATCTGAGTGTAGCAGGAAATTAAAAATCACACCCAGAGGTACTTGAGGTTTGCTGGGTGAAGAGTCCTTTCTCCTGGGTGCTGCAGATGGCAGGCCTGGCTGCAGCCCAGAGGGGTGGGGGCTCTGCAGCAGGCACCTTTAGGGTCTGGTAGGAGACTCTCCAGGGTGGCAAGAACATGGGAAAAATGGGGTTGCATTTGATGCGGCACTGATGTGAATCAATGTGTGAATCAGTGTGTCTGGAAGAGATGTGTCCAAGAGCCAGCAGACTGATGTATCGTATTAGCAAGCCTGAAGGGAACAGAAAGATGGCTAACCCTTGGGAAAAGACGACTTTGATCCACTGCCCTCTAAAGATGTGAAGGCATCTGTTTACTGGAAGAGACAGCTGCCATTTTTTGTGGGAGCATTGGAGTGAACATGTGCTAAGAGGACTGCACATGCTGAGCTCTTTCTGCTGCCCTGCTTAGGTGGCTTTTGGCCAGTGTCATCTCAAAGCCCACTTTCCTCCAGGAGGAACCTGCTGTGATTCTCTTGCCCTTGCCCAGAGGGACGTTTTTCTCTCCCGCTTCCTTGCTGAATGTAGCAGAGACCGTGGTGGCCATCAGGGTGCCTGGGGTCTCCCAGGCGAGCATTGTCCCTGCTGGGGACACGGCAGGGAATCCAAATTGCTCCAGCTGTTCCTGCACCCTGGAAAAGACTTCCAGGCCCTGGCATGGACCAGCAGTTTGTCCTTTGGTCATCAGTCTCCAAGGAAAGCAGCATTTTACTGGCAGACTTTAAACTTATGCATGCGCTGGCTTTGCTTTTTGTCACATCATCCCTTCCCTCTCTTTCTCTGTTCCTCGTTACCACTGTGCTGTTTTAGCTTGCACCCTCTGTCTGCATTTCTCCTTCTTCTATAGCTTTGCTTCTGATTCTCCCCCTCTTCCCATTTTTTCCCTCTTCTGTGTCCTGCTGGCACCGACCTCGCTCACCTCGTGGCTGGCTGTGCTGGGGCAAGCCCCCAGCCTGGCCCTCTATAAGGCTGTTTTCTTGCCTCTCACACAGGTGACAGCAGATGAGAGAGAAGGGTGCTGCCACGAGATTTCTGTGCTTGCTTCCCATCAGTGCTTCCTGCAGAGCCCGGGTGATTATTATCTCTGTAAACGACTGAAAGAAGTATAGTGATAAAAGGATTAAGCTAGACATATTTTATTTTATTTATTTATATCTTGCCGCTCCTCCCATCCCCCTTAACAAGTTGTGGAGCAGATTGTGCTGCAGCTGCTGCAGCTGTTCCAGGGAGGAGCGGTGACATGGGGACCTGGGGGAGGGTGCAGAGTGGTCCGGGAGCAGGCAGAGGGCACAGATGGGTGCTTGGGCAGGGGGTGCAAGGGGCTAAAGCAGGACAGTGACAGACCCCACTGTGAAAGGGCTGGGGCTGCAGCGAGGCCAGCTTGCTCTCTTTTCCTAGGTAACTGTGTCCTGGGGGTGACTCTTTTCAAGACAAGGGTAGGGAGCCCACAGAAATGGGGTCACGGAGCTGAACCTGGAGCTGCTCAGAGCCAGGATTTCGGTGGGTAATGGACCAGAAGGTCAGGCAGAGTGTCTCTGGACAGGAATTGTTGCAAAGAAACCCAACAAAGTGCTGCTTGCCTGGGGCCCCCAAGGGCACGCTGCAGTGGCACAGCACCGTTCCCATGAGCAGCTCTCGCCAAGCTGTTCCTGCAGCAGATCCCTGCAAATGCTTCTGGAAGCAGCCAATTCCCAGCTGAAGTTTATTTCAGGTCTCTGTGTGTCTGCTAAGTAGCCTACAACTCTCAGACTTGTACAGACAACCTAGTCCTGTCTAGGAACTTGCAGAGCCCTGCCTGCATCTGTGGCCTCCCTGATTCTCCTCACAAGGGTTCCCATGTCAGGGATTCAGGGTGACTTCCAGCCCTGCTGGTGGCATCAGAATTGGATGGGGACAGAGACTCAGAGTTATACAAAGCAATTTACCCTAAATGTTCTGGCTTTGAAATTGCACCCCTGTCCCAGCTCCTTGGCTTGGAGGGAGCAATACAGGACTGCAGACTCTTCCTGGATTGAGCCCTAGAGGAACAAAGCTGGAGATTATATGTCTGGCGAGCGCTCCCCTCTAAAGCTCATTTGTACCAAGGTTGTGTCCTCGTAAATATAAGGAGCCTGGAGCCAGGCTGTGGTCCTGAGGGGGCGTGATGCGGTATGGTTTGTGCTGATACAACTAAACTTTGGCCTCTCCCGTGCAGTTCACTGGTGACAGTCCCTGACCCATGCCATCCCCTGAACTGTGTCCAGCATCGTCTGGGAGAGTGCTGGCTAGCGCAGGCCAGGGAGTGTGTGAACAGTTAAACGGCTTGGATGACCATGACACAGTGTCTGAAGCTTGTGCCCTTGCCCTGTTTTAGTTACCAATATAGATCTCTCCTGAGACACTATTGCAGAGTAAAAGGAGTTTCAGAGACCCACCAGTTGGAGCCAGGCACATGGGCAGCGCAGGGTTATCACGGCAGGGAGCAGAAGCAAGGGTGAGGTTGGAAGGGAGTGAGGGAAGTTGAATGGAGAGGGAAGAGTGATTTGTGTCAGGCTGGGAAGCCTCAGAGAGCAGGAGTGGAGGCATGAGGACCCTCTCAGTCTTTTCCCTGTAGTCGCAGAGCTGGCATGATTGCACTGCCTCTGCCTGTATCAATGGGAAGAACTTGGCACCCTCCACCTTGCTGAGTGCTGCATGGAGACAAATCAGCTGCTCTATTTGTATGACTAAAGAGACCCAGGAGCACAATCATTCAGGAAGTGAAACAAAATGATGGCAGCGCTTGGGCCAATACCTTCAGCAGTCCTAGGGATATTGAAGCTCTTCAGGCAGGTGAAGGAGCAGCTAAAGCTGTCTAAAATGATTGCATATTCCCCTGGATCCCTGGGACCAGGAACTAGCTCTAAAGGGGCAACAGATGCGCTGTGGTATTCCCTTAGGAAGTCCCATCCCTGAGGTGGCACTGCAGATATTTGCCTGGTAGGTGTATGGAGGTAGCAGCACTCCTTTATTAAATCCTGCCACTTCTTCTGCCTCATGCTGCAGCTGCAAAGCAGCTGGTGTTTGCTGGGCTGTTTGTGCTTTTGGACCTCACCCTCTGTCACTAAACGTAGAGTTAAAGGACATCTCTCTGGGTTGATGGTCAGCAACAGAGGCTGTGGGTGTGATACGACCCAGCAGCTATCACCTGTATGAGGCAGCCCAGGGGCTTGAGGCCAGTGTAAGTTTCCTGCCTCCACAGCCTAAGGCCAGACCTACAGGTCTAAGCAGAAGCCACAGTTTTGCGTTTCCGAGCAAGGCATTTGGGAGTTGAAGCTACATCAAAAGGGTCCTTCATGGACTCCTGTCCATCCCGGAGGATACAAGCCAGGTGAGATGGCCAGCCATCACTGGAAGGTCACCTGAGGGATGGACATCTCACAGCCTGACACAGCTCCAGTCACTCAAGTCAGAGTGATTCTCCCAGACTGGCTCTTGGTATGGTGGCTTCTCCCCACAAATCCCTGCTGGCATTTGCTTTTCCCTGGCTTTCTCTGCTCCACCATTTCTGTCTTCCCTTCCACCAGTGCCTGCAATGAGTAGAGCAATCCAGCGTGGCCCAGTTTAATATTCCACAGATCCTTCCAGGCTGATAAATGAGAACAAGAGGGGGAAGGAGGGGGTGGGAGCCTGGTGCATGGGGGGGATATAAAGCTCTGAGCCTGTATTCAGAGCGGCGGAGATAACAATAAGCGAGAATAATAGTCTAACAAGTCGGAAATGTCACACGCGATCTGGTGCCATTAACACAACATGGATCTGAAATATCACATAATTAGTTTTGTGCCTGTTGTTCTGATTTGGAGAGAAAAAATATTAAAGGGAAGAGATTTGGGGGGGCAGAGAGGGGAGTGCCAGCAAAGTGAACTCATAAAAGGGCAAAGCCTACAGCGTCTAATGTTTTTGGAATAGTATAATAAAGCTCTATCTCCTTACCCATGTTTGAGGCAAAGATTTTTATCTGGCAGTACGGGATAAAAAGAAATGAGAACTTGAAAAGGGTAGATAAAATTGCGATTGATCTCTCTAGGACTGCCTTGCCTCCTTTCAGGGAAGCTTGTGGGCCTCATGAATTGCTCCACCACTGAGACACATGATCCCCACCCCTTCCCATGCCACTTTGCTAAAAGATGAAAAACCACAGTGTTTTCAAGGCTTCTTTCCCCATCTCTTTATAACCCAGTGCACAGACCTCATGTTTGAAGGCTGTGAAATGACTCAGAAGCTGTTTGTCCCCTGAGAGCAAGCCCAGCACATGAGTGTTTTGGGGACCTCCAGAGCTGCCAAGGCGTCTGAGTCCCCAAACCTCCAGACAGGCTGCTCTGAACGTTTGGCCTCTCAGGCTGCTGTGTGCTGCTAGCTGCTGAGTGCAACGCTCCTGCCTCTTCTTGCTGGTGGTGGCGTGTGGCTCTGAGGGACACAGGCACTACCAGAGAGACAGAAATGCCCAGATCTTGGTGGGATGGGTACTATTTGGGGACAGGTGTATAAGGATTGGAACAGGACTCCTCATTTTCTCAGAGGTGTTAGGAAAAGAGAAGGTTGCAAATATCACAGGGGACAAACACTGTCAACCCTTTCCTACCCTGCAGCCCGTTGGGGTGTGAGTAAGCTGGTGTACACGCTAAACCTTGGTGAGACTGTGGCTGTGTCAGCTGCACGCCTGACCGTACCTGGGTGGGGGCAGGAGCAGCTTTACACTGAGCGCAAAACCCTCTGGCTGGCAGGGACAGCCCCACAGCCCCGCCGAGCCCAGGCACTCCTCATTTCTGGTGGGAGCTGCCCCTTTCTGCAGGGCCAGCGGGTGCACCTCTAACACACTCATTTGAGACAGGAGCCCTTGAAACGGGGAAGTATTGCACACTTACCCACCCCTCTATCCTGGAGGGACTTCGCATTTTCACAAGTGACAAGGCTGTGACAGGGATGGGGAAGGATTTCTTATGCATGCTTGATTTTAAGTGTTCCCCTGTCCACGTGCTTTTTCCAAAAAGCCCTTTAACACTGGTGCTCACTGGGACATGAACAGCAAACCCTTGGCTTCTTCTTCTAGTGAGAAAGCTGGAGCTGCTCATACTGAACCAAACGTGGATTTCGTTATCTCCTCTGGCAGAGAAGTCCTGTTCTCCATCCCCTGGCTGTACGGCGGCCTGTGTGAAGGTGATGGATGCCTCAGCCCTGCTCGTCTGGACAGGTACTAATCACCCATCGGTACTTTTCTAGGCAGTGTTAGTGGAGAGGCCAAAGGACCACATTGTGCACAGAGAGCAGAGCTGGATTTGCTGGGTTGTTCCAGGGACCGTTTTTCAGAGGGAAAACGGGAAGGGCATTTGCTCCTGCTGTTTGCTCTTGCTTTGTCACTGCTGAGCAGCTTTACACCCATCCAGACCTATGTTGCCCCTTTCCCTGGTCTCTCGCTGTCTGTGTGAATGTGGAGTGAAGGAGAACCACTAACCACAGATTTGAATTTTAATGCATAATGGAGCTTTCTGTCATTTTTTTATATGCCAATTGCTAATCACTTTTAAACATATTCTGGGAAAGAGGTGCTTTAAAAGAAAAGCGGCACTCCAGTGCCAAAGACACGGATTGCTGTGTCCAACTCCTACCTCTGGAGGATGCCTGTAGGATTGGGATTCAATTAATTCAGTCCCGGTGGATTCATCGCTTTGCCCGCTAACGGCCAGGTACTGACAGCGAGTGCGACAGGAACGTTGATCTATTGTCGCTGCTCTGGCCAGTCATGACAGGAGGCTGCTGTCACCGTAAGGCTGTCACCTCCAGAGCCAAAGCCTTTCTCATGAAATGGGGGATTTGCAGAGGGCTGAAACGCAGCTGCCTCTGGGGTAGAGCGCAGCAGCTATTTAACAGGAATCTCCTCCCTGCTTTTGCATAGGAAGTGAGAAGTATTTCTGCATTTTGTTACCATTGAACAGAAGCAACAAATATTAGGATCAGGGAAGAAGCGAGTTTTCCTTTTGACAAGAAAGTCTGTGGCATCAGTTTTTCCTTCAACTCTGAAACAAATGTTAAAAATTCTGATGAAGCATATGTTCTTCCAAAATTAAACATTTCATTTCTATTTCAGCCTTTGCAGCTTGCCAGTATTTTTAAAATACAAAAACAATGATTTTGTTTGAAAAAATAATTTTGAACAAGGCATTTTAGTCTTACCAAAATGCTTTGTTTCCGTTTTAAAAATTGAAAGACTATTGAACAGTCTATGTGACATTAGTATTTTGTGAAATGTGTTTACATGAAAATGGATTAATTTTTTTTTGTGGAAAGCAATGCTTTAATGGAAAATTTCTGATCTGCTCTAGTAAGATAGGCAAGGTCTGTACTACATACTGGCCTCTATCCAGAGAGCGAGGCATCTGTTACTGCAAGAGTTATAGGGAAGCTTGCATGAACAATGCTATCAAAAATGACTTAAACACATAACTCCTCAGTATCATACATCACTGTAAAGAATTAAATTTCTTCTGGCAATTTGCAAGGAATTTTATCAGAGTGATTCAAGTCAACTTACTCCTAAAGCTTTCTCTTCTGCCATTTTATGACTGGTTACAGTCCTATCGCCTCCAGCTGGATGCCTCTGCTCCATTTAAAGACTCACTGCATACGCTGTCACAGGCTGTACCACATCAGATGCAACTTCTGGAGCCATGCCCCCTTTTGGAGATTTCTGTGTCTCCAGCTATTGGAAATAGGTTGCAAGATGAGCTTGACAGTGCTAATTCTCCCATCCATTTTACTCTGCTTGAGTTGTCCTGGATCAGCTAAGCCCTGGCTTGTGACGAAGGTTCAGTCAGACCCTAACACCAAGTCAAGTGTCTGCTGAGAGTATGACTCACAGGAAACTGGGCAAACCCCCCCAGTTCTGTGAATTTGGGTTGCAAGGCTGAAATCAAGTCTTGTCCCAGCCAAGGGGCTTGGAAATGAGGAGGCAGCTGAAATTAGAGATGTGTTAGAACAGAAGTTTCAGGTGGTAGCAAGGTCAGGGTGGAGGTAGCCCACCAATAATGTCCCTTGCTCAACCCTGGGGTAATTGCAAGCAGATGGGATTGGTAGGGGGGAGTAGCAAAGAAATCTGATGCCAGCTAAGCATTGCAGCACCTGGAATTGATAACGAGAGGTAATGAATCTCGTTGACCTGAGGAGGTGAGGTATGCAGAGTACTGGGGATTGGTGTGGAAGCAAGCAGAAATTTGGGGGGCAGTTCTGGTATGTTGTTTCAGCTTCAGGGGAGGGAAGTCTCTGCAGAAGCCTGAGAAGGACTGGGAATGGTTCATCAGTGAATGGTGAGTGATTTGAAAAGGAAAAACTCAGGAATTCAAGGTGTGTTTTGCTGGATGTGTTTTGGTGGTGGCTGTGGCTGGAGAAGAAGATAGCTCTTCCTTGTTCCAACCCTCTCCCTCAAACGTGACGCTGATTGTGATCATTGACTGAGTTACACCAGCCCTGTAAGCAGGGGCAGGCTGGTGGGTGTGGGATGAGGGGCTGCAGTGAGCTGTACTGGTGGGTGCCCTGGCCCTGGGGAGGGCTCTTGGCATGCCTGGCTCAAGAGGACAGAGAAAGCTAACCCCACAGGGAGTGGGCTGTGGGCCAGCTGCTTCCTGGGCTCAGAGGAGGAAAGCATGCCTCTTTTTCCACATTTCTGGAGGTTGCATTACCAAACCTTTCTTGGGAAATGGCCTCCAAATTGTGTGACTCGAAGAATAAAGAGGAAAAAAAAGGTAAGCTGGTTCCATCTGGCTTGCAGCCCTTTGAGGACCAGCTCTTCCCTCCCCCTATAGCCATGAAGATTAGAAGCATCCCATCTTCTTCAGTTGATTCAGAAAGTGAGGTTAAGTACAGTGCCTAAGACTCCAGGACCTGAGGGTATGCAATTCCCTGAACTCATAAAATCATGACTTGGCAAACCCTGCGTTAGCTGCAGAGCTGATCATGCTCTTAACCTGTATTTCTCCTAAGCCAATTAGGCTGAGTTTCTAGTGAGGGTAATAATGGCTGGGCACACTCTTTTGAACCAATAATGTAGGTGGCTGGAGTAGACGAGTGGCCTGCTAATGAGGGAACGGCTGCTTGCTAGCGATGCATAGCTAATGACCCCTGTCTCCCGCAGCCCACAGCCAGGCGGAACAAAAAAATCTATTTCCACCGAGTGCTTCGTTTCCATCCAGCTACACTCAAATGAATAGCTCCGTTTGGAGAGAGGGGAGGGCTATGTGACTGGGACAGGGCTGCTAGGGGAAGAGGTAGCATGTTTTCCTTGTGTCGCCCTGGATAAGCCTCTCTGCCTCTTAGGGTATTGCTGTTCTATTCCTTCCCTGCCCTTGCAATAGTGGTGCTCTGAGAATAGTGTGAGGAGCGAAATGGGTTGTGCTACATGCTGCAGGTTATGTTGGAGAGGAGAAGTGCCAAAATCTAGAGGTTTTAGTGCCACAGTTTGGAGATGTCTGCCTGGTTAGGGTTGGTCACCTCTTCAGCCTCTTCTCAGGGGCTTTCTAGGTTTGGGGAGGGAGTTCTGGAAAGGAGGCAAGCCCCAAGATAAAAGTTTTGTAGTCTTGTGAAACACAGTGGTTTCTCCAGGATTGGTCCTTCTTTGTTGAAACCAGCATCAAGGGTGCAGACAAGCCTGGACCCTCGTGCCTGGGCTGAGCTCACAGCTTTGCTGCATCTTGGCACTGGGAGGAGAGCACCAAGGAGCAGTGTGCCCCTCCAGAGCTGGGATGAGCTGGTGTAGCGCAAGGGGAGACAGCTGGGGGCACTGGTATAAGCAGCCCAGCTCTGAGTCCCCGTGTCCCAAGGCTCAGGTGTGTGAGGCTGTGTCAGCTCTCTGAAAGAGGTAGGCTTGCTCTGTGCTTCTCGGGTTCCCACGTGTGATGGCAGGGAGTGGGGGGTGGGTGGGCAGGCTAGGAAAATCTGCTGAAAGACTTCTTCCTTTCAACAGATTAAATTCTTTTTGCAGAGCTCCTGTGTATCTCCCCTCCCACTTGAGATTATAAATACATGTTTTCAGTGAGTTAGTGAAATATTCAAGCTTTCTCCTGTAAAGACCCTATCTTCTAACCAGGCCCTGGAAGATCTGCATGTGTCAGTTGATTTAGCCTTGTTGGACTGCTGTGGTTGGTAAAATGTATTGAGATGCCTCCAAGATGCTAAGGAAGTATAAATGATTGCTCTTAGACTAATTTATTACTATTTAGCAGAAAACAAATACATTTTTAAAGGGATAATAGCAAATTAAAAATCCTATTAAGCAAATTTGCTTACCTAGTACTTAGTAACAACTTGGGCTTAGATCCCACAGTTGCTTTAATTCATGCACAACTTCACTCAAGTGTGCAGACCCAAAGAAATCTTAAATCACTGTGGGATCAAGAACATGGATATTAAATATAAAATAATTAAAAATAGAAATCCCCCACCAAATTAATCTTTTGCTCTTGGCACTGCTAGTCTCCTCCTGACTAACTGCCTTTGCCTGGAAAATGAAAATCGATGAGGTCAGTTTCTAGTCTGCATCGAAGCGGTGACCTCAACGCGGTGCTGGTTTTGCAGGAGTGGGGTATTGATCCCACCCCTGATCTGCAGCACTTGACATCAGTAGACAGAAACCTGTGCTGGTCTAAGCAGCAGTGCTTCTCTGTGCTGCTGGGTCGGGTGGGCTGCGCTTGCCCTTTGATGCTGGGGCTCTGTAGGATGTGATGCTGTGCCCTCAGTTACATGAGGAGTGTTGGCTGGCTGGATTTGGAGCCTGGGCACTGTCATCCAGTGCAGCTGGTCTCTGCTGCCAGTGGGTGGCTAGCCAGGGACAACTAAAACGTTATTGTGAAAACTCATTTTCTTGGGCTGCTGGATGGACACAGTCAACTTTCTTCAGGTGTTTCTTAACTTACCTTCCATACCTGAGCAACAGCAACAGCTCATGGACTGTTCTGCCCTGTGCAGTTCCCACCTCCCCTTTGAGTGAGCTACAAACACTCAGTTAAGGCTCCAAGAATTAGTAGAAATCAGTCTTGCTTTTCTTCAAATTCTAGCTTGCATTGTAAATTAAAGCAATAATCTTTCTGCACTCCTGGGTCAGAGACTGGCATGCACTTATTTTGTTAGCTACAGTTTTTCATGAGTCCTGGTGCAGATAATGGGATACCCTCTTACCAGTGTGGCTTGCTAATTGTGTGCAGGCTGCTTCTTGGCATGGGACAAGGAGCTGGCATGGGTGAGGTGTGTTGTGGCAGAGAGAAGCACCAGAAGTCAGCCATGGGGCTTCCACACAAGTCTGTGCAGGTGTGAGCAGTGCAAAGCCAGAATGAAGCCTCAGCTCATCACCTGAAATACTGCTGGGGTCAGTAACTCTTAAAGAGAGAGCACACACGGAACTGCCTTGAGCCAGGGGTGCATGGCTGTGGTGTTTTGTTGTGAAGATGGCTCGAGAAGGTCCCACATGGCTCCCTTGGTTACACTGGTGGAGCTGTTTATGAGGCTTCGCTCTATGTTTCATGACTGAAATGATCTGGTTGTAAAACACAGCTCCCAGTAGCTGTACCAGCACAGCAGAATGTGCAAGCACATCATGACCTGTGGTGTGAGGGCAGGATTGAGCTGCTGGAGGAGCTGGGATGAAAATCAGTGGTTGTGGGGGGGAATTTTAGCAGGCTTTGCATGGCCAAAAGCAATCTGCTCTGCACCTCAGCTGAGATCCAGCTTTTAGATCAGCCCTGGCCTAAAAACAGAATGTGTAGAGTGATCCTTATTTCCATGGCTTGGAAAACGAAATCATGATGGTAGTGCAAATAAACTCTTACCCAAAACAGCTGAGTAGCGTGGGGCTGGGTTCTTATCATGGTCACTAGCACTTTGCTTTTCTCCACACATCCCTTGCAGATCATGGTGCTTGCTGGAGTGTCCTCTCTCCTGGTCTCACCACATCTGCCAATCCAAATGACAGTCTGCAGCAAGATCTGCCCTGCCCACGCAGCTGGTCCCCTAAGACCGGTCGTTACTAGCTCTTCATTAGCAGTTGACTTGCTGGGGAAGGCCCGCAGGGAGGCTGGAGGCAATTCTTGCTCCAGGCACCCACTGGTTTGTGCCTGCTCTGTCCATATTTCAGATTTGAGATCTTAGTGAGTCCTGTGCATGTTCTTGTTGGAAATGACATGTGCTATAATTCCTGTAGCAAAAAATATACTTGTGAATGTGTTCCTCAGGAAAAACAGTGAGTTCACATGACGGCTTTCAGAAATCCTTCCTCACTATTTGTACAATGACTTCTATTTATGTGAGAGTATAGCTTCTGTGGGCACCCTAAATTTGAGCTGAGTTTGGTAAAAGGCTTTTTCAGCTTAGAGATGAAATTCTGACAGTCAAAACACTTTGTTTCAGATGTATGAAGCAGTTTTAGATTACTTTTTTGACCAGATTTCCCTAGAATTAATCCTTTCTCTTAGATATGACATACTTCAGACCAACACCTGGATGTTTTGCTACAGAAAAACTGTTCTTCGGTTGGGACCAGCCTAAAGCACTTTAGGGAAGGAAGTTGGACTCATTCAGCAGTCAAGCGTTCACAGAGCTGTGCCTACATCTCTTGGGTGCCAACCAGTCACTGCCTTCTAATTCAACAGCAGTGGTCGTCCAGGCAAGGAAAAGAAACTATGCGCAGAGCATCGTTAACTGCTGAAAACTGAGGGTATTGGCCCCAACTTCCACAATGTGATTCTTACCTAACTGCAGTGCAGGGTGACCCTTCACAGCTAGCTGTGGTCTGACTGTACCTTAAATTGCGATTCACTGTGATTGAATTTGATAAAAATGAAACCAGGAGATATTTTGGTGTGAAAGTAACACAAAAAGGGACCCCTCTTTCTATTTTTGTTCTGCAACAGTACTATCGCGAGCTTCTTTGACTTGTGGTATGTTTCGGTTGTGGTAGATCCACTGGGCAAATGTTCTTCAAAACAGGCTCTTTACCTTCTCTGCTGCAGGCAGGTGTTGGCCTCAGTTTGCAGGAGAGCAAAGAGATCTCTTGCGGGGAAAGCAGGAGCCTGTTGGTGTATCGGTGTCCTTGGCAGGCTTGCGGGGTGGGTTGATCTCTGGGATGCGGGGTGGATGTGAGTCATGCCTTGCCCTTGTCATTCCCCTGTTTCCTGAGCCGTGCTCTCTCATCTTTCTGAGCGCAGGATGTGGCTGGCTTTATTTGGAATGTTACAAGCATCCCTGTCTGAGTTAATTGACCAAGACAAATTTTGTTTAAAAACCTTGACATTAATAATGAGAAATAAGAGCTGGGAGGTAAAACACATGCTCTCTAGACATGCATTAGCAGTACCCCCCACCCTTCCAGACTCCTCCTGAGGTAGTATGGCAGAGAGCTTAGGTCAGTTAGTTTTAAAATTAACTTCTAGTCCTCCAGGCAGCTTTTAAATAGAGTGTTTGAGCTGTGACTTTCACTAGTCATCTTAGACCGTGTAAGAGTGAGAGTCAAGGAGGGGTGGAAGAGCATAGGCCCAGAGAAATCAGTAACTGCTGGTGACTGGTCTCATGACTGATCCTGAGTTGATCCTTCATCTCAAACCCCCAGGCCCTGCGCCACTGAGCTGGGATACAGTGCACTAGTTAGCACCAGGAGCCAGGATATTCTTTCCTTCCAAGGGACAGTATGTGCTGTTAGGCTGCCCTTTGCAGACCCAATCTGTCAAGGTCTTGCTGTGATAATGCAATCTCAATGGATGTTGTTCCTGTTCCTCTCACCTTGGGCACTGATGTAGCTGTACAGAAGGTTCAGCCTTGCATGTGTGTGGAGGGACGGGCTGATGTTGCTTTGAGCACCAAATATGCACTGAGAAGTTACGTCAGTCCAGCCACGAGGTGTAGAGCTGTTCCCTTCTCTTGGAGCAGTGGGTTGAGCCCAGGAGATACACACGTTCCTTGCACAAAGGCAAGAAGTAATTTTACGGGGGAAAATTTCTCAAATGAGATAAAAATAAAGAAGTCCCAGACACCCTCCTAGCCAGGTTAAGCAAGATGAGGCTGCTGAAAAAGCACCTTCCTCTTAGCTAGTGTAGTGATGTGACAATCTAAGCTGCAGTGACACACACTTTCCCATGTCAAAGTATGTAAATGTTAATGTGCCTCTTCACCTTCCCTTTACTGTCAGTGGGGAGGAATCTCTGACAGGACTATGGCTGCTGTGGTGCAAATCGCTTCATATATTCATCCCAAGAAGGGAGTTTATCCCTGTTCTCTGCTTCCAGACCCAGACAGAAACTAGTGTTGAAAAGATGCTCCTGAGGGCATCAGGATAGCAGCAAAAGAAATATCTTCATTTGCTTCTTGAAACAGAAGCTCAGTGCTCAGAATGGCTCCTGTCCAAAGTCATGGTGCTGTCCTGGCCTCTCCTGGGACGCTGTGTTCCCCTGCCTTCCCCTGTTGACGTGGGCCTTGCAGGCGATCCATCAGCCCGCATCTTTTCTGAAGTGGCAGGACTGCAGCCGTACATCTCTGATCGATACCGCCCAACCTTGACATGGAATCAGTCACTCGTAGCCAGCTCATTACTGCTGGCTAACCGTTTGCCTGCAGCAGCCCCTTAATAGCCTTTCCCGGCTGCTGCCGAGTCACAACAGGAGTGTTTAGCAGTCTTATTTACATGCAGCATTTCACCAGTCCCTCCTTCCCCTTGCTCACAGCTTGCCATCTGCTTCAGAGCCTCAGAGGAGGTGGTTGCGAAGCAAGGACTGGAGCATCATGCATGTGTGTTGTCTCTATGGTGACTGAGTGCCCTTCCCTGTGGTGGCTGGGGGGGCTGGTCCCAGGTCTGCCCATTTTAGGCCTTCTCTGCTAAAACCCTTTCTTCTTCCAGAAGATTTTGGCATTGTGCTTTGCTTTTGTCTGACTTTGAAGCTGATTTTAGTTACAGCGATTTTAATCCACTCTGTGTGACAGTCTTCTCATCTCCGTGTTTACACTCTCCAAGGGGTGGGGTGCTCTCTTCCTAGAGATCATCTTTAAAACGGTCATTTATTATTTATAAACTGGAGGGTGGATGAGGTCTGGGAATGGAGTTTCCTGCGAGTCTATTAGCTGGGCAGGTTGTGCCCTGTGTCACTGCAAAGACGCTTTCGGCAGCAAAGTCTTGGACTTGACTCCTGACCTTGGTCATGAGCCATTAATGATCTCTGAAGGAAGAAATACACAGCCACATTCAGGCTGGGGGATATTTGGTACATTTGTTAGCATGCCATTGGTTTACATGAGCGAATTCAGAGTACAGCGGGAGTTTTTTTTAAATGGCTTTTACTTAAACTGAAATCCAAGTTTCAACCTTGGCCTCTGATTTTCGTGAGAAGAAAGAATTTCACCCTTGGGAGCGAGGATGCGGATGGTGGTGAGAAATGGTGTGTGTGCAGGCAGCAGGGTTGGAGAAGCAGCTGACTTGGGTGGGGAGGGCAGCCAGAGCGCAGTGATGGAGAATGGAGAAAAGGCAGTGGCACTGGATGTGAGGGAAGGTGGCATTTGAGACGTTGTTGGTTATGTGGCACTGCCAGGGACCTCTCCCCTTCTTGCTGAGGTAACCCTCCTGTTCTTCCTCATGCAGTTTCTTACAAGGCAGTGTCACAGGCCTAGGCAGCGCCGTGTTGTGGCAGAAAACCCAGGCAGAGCGGTATCTGTTTGGCTGCGTTGCTGACTGTAGTGATGTTTGTGATGTATAGGAGCCCTGTGCTGTGGCACTGCAGTTGCACAGAACTGAGTTCCGACAACAGTACTGAGAGTCAAACTGATGTATATGCTATCCGTGCCAAACAAAAGTGATGTTTTTGTGAATCTTAACTAGTATGCTAAATTACTTCAGGTGATTATCCTGTTTCTTTCCTGATTAGGTAAAATCTTATTTTAATACACAGAGAGTGAGACTATTCTTAGACATCTGGGGCAGAACCAGCAGTGCTGTGGAATGAATTATGTTAAAGGTATCTTTACTCTGGTGTGAAAGACGGGAAGGCTTGCTCCAGGAAGCTTATGGGCAAGGAGAGCTTTCCAATTTCGTGCCTAGAAGCACTATCTTAGGACCTCATCTTGTTTTCAGTGCTGAGAAAGAAATGGATGCTTTGATTACCTTATTCCAATGCAAGCAGTGTTTTGAGTGTTGAGGTGGACTGTCCACTGCATTTAGTGCCAGGGAGGGAAAGGCCCTCTTGGTTTCAAGAGCTGAATAGATGGTTTAGCAAGAGAGGACTTTGTGCTAGGTTCTCTTGTGTACCAATGTAGCTTCAGAGACTTGGAGGACAAAGGCAGCCTAAAATGGCTTTGCAAAACAACTTTTATGCAGCAAAGACTGTCTGCAACATAACCGAAGTTATTTATTGTGTTTCTTTCCAAAAAGTTTCCTCCCTCTCCTCTAGGTTGGAACTGGACAGCAGATTAATTTTCTTTTATGTGGGAAAAGTTGGAGCCTCTCTGTGGGGTAAAGTGAAAATAGATCATCTTTACTTTCTGCATGTTGCATAACTTCCTGGATTTTGTTTCCCTTGGAAAAGTTGTTAGGAAAATAAAGCACTCCTTGGCTGGATGGATGGCATGAAGATGAGAGAACTGGGCTGGGTTGGGTGGAGAGAGGGCCAGGCTAATAAATAGCTGCAGTTTCCAGGAGGCCAGCTGAAAGTTGGTATGTTTTGGGAATACCAACAACCTGGTTGGTGGGCAAGCGATGGGTGAAGGAGGTGGGCGTGTATATGTGGTTTAGTTTGGGGTTTTTTTTATTCCAGAGTAAAAAGTGTAACAACAAAGTTGTTGGTTTCTGATTTTCATGGTGCCAGCAGCTGGAATGGTATATCCTACCTGCAGGCTGGGTGTTCTTGAGTGAGTAGGGCTTACACCAGTGTAGGTAAGTTAGCACTGGGATATAGCGTTCATCCTGTCTCTCAGGCTGGGAAAAACTCTGCAGCCCTGGTAGTGCAGGGTGATGCATGACATCAAGGTCTGAGAAGCTGTCTAGTCCATCTCAGCAGACCTCAGCCCCCTCCGCTGCAGTAATCCAGGTGCAATCAATCTGGTACTTTCAAATATTTATGAATCATTGATGGATTTTTTTTGAAGTTTGAAGTTGTAGCTTTCATGGAATTTGGTTTGATTAGCTGGAAAGTCAATATTTTCACTATGCGGTGTCTGAGCTGCATTAATTCCAGCCCAGGCAGCAGCAATAACAGCACTGCAGTGCTAATGGCTGTCTGCCTGCAACGTCTGGCATTTAGGTAGTCTGGGATGAGCTTGGAGCATGTGGAGGAACCTTAGAGAGAAGATAATAAAGCAGTACAGCTCATGGTGAAAATTGGCAGAGGCAGGTAAAGAAAAGGCCTATAGCAATGTTTGGGAACCTACAAGATGAAGTGTTAAGGCTGCCTTTCCTGATAAGTCATCTCTTCCAGCACATCCAAACCGGGTGGATTGCTTTTTACCACAACTCCCATTAACTTGTCTTAAAAGAATAAGGCACCTTAAGCAGAGTGAAGCAGAACCTCATGGGACCAGACCTTTATTCTTTTTAGCCAACGTGAACAGGAAATTGATAGGTGAGCGAAGTTATACTTGTCTTTTCCTATGAGGGAGCTAAGCCATAGGGGAATTGTATGAGCTCAGCAGAGGCACAAACACCATCTCCTTCTGTCACTTCATGCCATGATAGTTGTTGCCTGCATTGGAGACCACACCTCTCCCATTCGTGTCTGTAATATCTGTCCTGTTCCAAATAAACTGTCCCAGTCCTGTTCCAAAGGAATCAAACATCTTCCATGCTAATGTGATATGGCTGAACAGGCTGACTGAGAGCTCATAATCTCTCCACCATTGTTGTAGACAGAGCTTCCCATGCTCTGAGGGTATATATCTGAGAATCTTTGAGTCATACGTTACAGGGAATGTGCCTGCATCTGTCAGGGTCTGGATATTTGAGTGTCCTCCCAGGGCTTAAGTGTCTGCAGTGGAAAGTAATTTTCTAGGGTATTTCCTTTAAATCCACATGTCATGGTGTATTTCTGTCAGACCAGGTAGCCCCAAAAACCCTGTTGTTTGGAGCAGGAAGTGTTTATGATAACCTGTGCTCCCCAGGCAGACACAGCTTAACGGGGGCTGCAAAGGTGGTCTGCTGTGTATGGATGAGATCGGTCCCTGTGAGGCACGGTGGTGCTCTGCGATGATCAAATCTGCCATGCCCAGAGCTCCGTCCTGGTAGGCAGACTTAGCTCTGCTGATGAGGCTACAGGGACATGAGGGCCAAGGCCTTGAATCAGATTTCTCCTGGATCTCTGCATCAGAAACTGTGAGGCAGGGGAGCAGCCTGGTGTGGTAGTGGTAATGGAATTACAGAGCACTTAGGGGTGGAGAGCACAGTTCAGCTAGAGCTTCTTGCATGCTGCAGGGCTGTCATATTGCTGTGGTCTAGCTGGGAGGTGACGAAAGGCGTGAATAAGTGTGGCTCTGCCCTCAGGCGGGGGTGAGCTGAGATGCTGGCATTGATAGTGTGGATCATAGGTGCTCTGACATGGTAGCTTAAAGGCAGCAAGGAAGTGTAAGCCAAGAACTGAACTGACTGTGCCAGTAGTACCGCTAACCCCTGGATTCCAGTACTCCAAGGGCAATTTTTGAGGTGAATTTACATAGCCTGTAACTTCCATTCGGCTCCCAGTGTGATCGCTTAGCTGTGAGCTGATCTTGTCTAAGTTCTAGGACACCCTTGTGGCATTGTGACCCGTGTGAATGACAGAAGCGATGACAGTCCCATTTTAAACTTCACAGGCTTTTTGGCAGTGTTAAGTGTGCAGTAATGATGCCCAAGCCCTTCTGAAGGAGGAAATGCAGTGGCAGGCTGCAGAGCCTCACGCGACTGCTCCAAGGTTGTCAGATGCTGTGAAACTCTTAGTCTGGAGGAGTGTGTACAGATGTACATGCATAGCCCATCTTTCAGCAGGGAAACCACAGTAAGTACTGGTGAGAGAGATGGCAGATCCTCATGGATTTATGCTGATCATAGAGGTGTTAATGCCTTGCTCTTATGGCTTGAGCTTGCTCCTGTCTTTTGTGGTGGCTAATAAATAAAAGCCAGTTCATCATCTGCTTTGGCTCTTCCTGTGACCTTTCTTTAAATTTGGTCAAGTTCCTGATGCATAAATTGTTTTGCCCCACACCATGAAGTGACCTGCCCTGGGATGACCCCAAGTCTCACTATAACCTGCTGCCAGTGCTTTATTTCGGACTTTCTTCTGGAGGGACAAGGCTGTATTCAATCATGCTCCACAGGGTGCTAAAAGCCCATGGTCTGGGTGATGCTCTGTATAATCTGCCTTGTCAATACCCATCGCTCACATCCACAGCACTGAAGAGGGTTTTGCCAGCTGACTGGGTGCTTCTGAACCTGAAGTGTGATGCTGACTTTCCTTTCGTTAGCCTGTCTCTCCTACTTTCATTTCAAGGATTTGCTTCCCATTCTGGGTTCTCAGAGCATGTGGCACAAACGTGCTGTGTTCACCCCCAGGAGATGTACACGGTGGGGAGGGAAGTGTCTTCTTACAAAGGCAGCTGTGGGGGGCACTGCCATCTAGTCCTCTGCTGTTCTGGTGGATCACGTTCCATTAGTCACCTCCACAGGAGTCAAATCAATCCACTGCTTACTTCAGCCTTCCCTGCAATTGGCTGCCAAAAGCAACTCTTAAGGAAAAGAAACATCACTTATTTGGAAAGTCTGCTTTCTTATTCTGGCAGTGAGTGAACTTACCTGGAACATCAGAGTTCCCAGGGCAGCAAGGTCCGGTTCCATACCAGCTCACACTAAGATAAACCAAACACATGGTGAGAGGGGAAAGCCCACGGATCATGCGGAGAATGGCTGCAAGTGTCTCTTCCCTGCAGGCTAGAAATGTAGCTCATTGCAGGGGTTTGGCTGTGGCTTTCTGTAGACAGTGCCATGTCTGGGCATGCTGGCTCATTACTTTTGCCGGGCAACTGTGCTTGCTTTGCTTCCAGTGGCAAACTCAACTGGAGGTAGGAAGTCCTTGTCTTGCAGAGACCACAGGTTAAAATTGTGTGAGATGTAGCAGGGAAGAAGATCGCTTGACAGCAGAATCAGGTGCAGCTGGCTAGGGGCAGGGCTTGAGAAGGCAGTTGGGACAACTTTATGGAACATGTATGGTGTGCGCAGCAGTCAGATCTAGTATGTGCTTGGCTGTCGTCATTAGCATGATGTGCTGCTGGCACAGGACACCTTCCCTGCCGAAAGCAGCTCTCCGAAGAGACAGTGAATGTGCCAGTTGAAACGAGGCGACAGTGATGCAGTAGATAAAGAGCAGCCTGGGAGTGGGAATTCATGTTTTCTGATCCTGTTCGGGGCCCTTTGAGCTTGATATTGATTCTGTTTGCAAGCTGCTTGGGAAGGGATGCCCTGAGTACATGCCTGCCTAAGACAGCGTGGTGATAGTCTGTCTTGGACTCTAGACACTACGGTCATAGGGTCAAGAACAAGAGGCCCCAGACCCCTTGCAGCATCAGTAGCCCTTGATATACAAGAACAGTGAAGCAATAGTGCCTGAAATTTGTACTTTGTATTTGGACACTTGTTCTTGGACAGCTGATTATTCCTGACTGAGAGAAAAGCCTGGCCCTTGTATCTGCTCAAAAAATAAAAAAGATTTCTTGATATCAAGATCTTCTAATCCTGTCTTCTAAAAGTACCTGCAGTTCTTCCCACCTTCATGTTACCTGCAAATTTAATGTTTCCTTTTTGATCCATCATCCAGGTCAGTAGCGAAAGCCCTGAAGAGAGCCAGTATGTGCCACTCCTACAAAATGCTGTTTGTCAACGTTCTCTTCCTTTGTAGCAGAGGAAACCACTGGTATCTGACCCCTGCATATGGCCATCTGAGCAGTTTTATACCTGCCCTCTCACAGTTTCCCTTAAGACCGTATTCCCCTTGCTTATAGGAATGGCAGGCAAGATAGTGTCAAAAGCCTTACTAGAGCTGAGGTGTTTGATGGGTAGTGCTCTCTGCTGAAAGCCTGTTAGGCTGTTAAAGGAGGAAGATAGATTGGCTTGATGTGATTTGCTCTTGACAAATCCATACTGGCTGCAACTCATCTCCTTGTTATCTCATTGATTTTTGGAGGGCTTGGAATTGGGTCCTTGGGGAAAAGGGCAGTGCGTGTGAAGGTACAAGAGCTTCCTCTCTGCAGTATGTATTGTATTGTTGGCTGTTGTCACTGAAGTGTCTCTCTCCTGGACCCCAAATTGCCTATTGCTCCGTAGCAGCAAAGTGTCGATGGGGTGGCAGTGCGTGTGCCCTCGGTGGGGTTTTGTCACACCCTAGTGGCTAGATGGCACAGTGGCCTTGGATGTGGCACTGCTGCAGGCTTCAGGGGCCTCACTTTTCTCTCTCCCTCTGGAAGCTTTTGTCCTGTGATCCGGTGGCCTTGGGATTCAGTCCTTCCTTGCTGACAACGTGCCTGGCTGGCTCCCTGCAGGCACTGACAGTATTCAACCCCAACTCTACAGCAGCCCATGGGGTGTTGACCAGCTGTCCTGAGTAGAGGGTGAGTTTGTGCTTCTGTAGCACCACTTCTTTTCTCCTGTCTTAAAAAGGACAATGTTTGGGTTTTTTTTTCCCCCTCTCTTATTAAGAGGCTTGGTTAGGGAAAGGCACAGGCAGGGTGAAAGGTGATTTCCCTAGTCCCTCTTCGAGCTCCCATCAAAGATGTGAGTCACTCTGGCACTGCTATGACAATGCCAGCAGAAATGGCCTTGTGGAGTCAGCACCAGATCCTGCCTGCTTGAAGGAAGGTTTGGCCAAGATAGGTTATTTACTTATGCCTCTGAGGCTGCTGTGGGATCGCTAGTGTTCAGCATCTTCACTGATGGGCCTTGGGGTCAGCACCTGGCTGATGGTACAACATGCAGACCCCAAAGCTGGGGCAGATGGAGCTTGTCACGTACCACCGTCACATGTGCTGTGGGTTTGAGGCCACACTGGTTTGTGTCTTGAGCCCACTCTCGCCTGCCTTAGAGGAATCTGGTGGACAGAGGTTACCACCATCCCAAAGAAGCAGCATCGTGCTGCAGGTGCAAGCTGAGCTGCTCTGACTCACCTGTAGGCACAAATATTTTGTCACAAGCTCCTTGGTGGCTGTTTCTTTTAGAGTTTCCTGAGCTATGGGTGGTGATGAAAGATTGTTTTTTGCGGGTTTTGGGTTATGAGTGCCTAAGGAAGTACTCGTGGCTCAGTTGTGAGACTGCTTTTGTACTTGGTAATCAAGTCTGAAATTGTAGGGCTGCTAACACATTAGTGCTGGCATCAAGCTGCCCCAGTGGAAGGCTACACAAGTGGAAACCTTTGTTATTCTTGTGAGGTGAAGCAGGGGATCATAAGTAAACTGTGCTCAGGTCTCCTGGCTACTAGTCCCATATCCATCCTGCTAGAGGATATTCTGCCGTACTGAGAAGTAAGCTGCTGCTCCCTAAGCAGATGTCTGGGTGCTCATATTTGGGACCGCAAGAAGCAGAAGCTATTCTTGGGTCTTTAAAATCCCGAAATAACTGCTGTTGTGAAAAGTCTGCTTCAAATTCCCATCAACCTACTGGAAGAAAACTGCTGAGTTTGTGCCCTTTCCCATATGGAAGCAGTGAGCATGTTTCCTGCTTACAGATGTTAAGGAATTCAATGCTGCTGCACTCTCATGTTCTCTTCCTCACACAGCTTTTATCTCACCTTTGTCTCGTGTAAGGGATGTAGCTGAATTCTGATTTCCTACTAATGGGACTCTTGTGCCCTTGCCCTTGCTCTTCTCTGCCTCTCGCTTTGATCATGATATCTTTAAATATCCAATTCCAAAGTGTCTGAGTAGCATCTGGAGTGGATGGAGGAGAATATATTTGAACCTGAAAGTTAAAGACAGGTTTTTTTCCTCAGCAGTCTCTTTGCTTGTTCACAATATGTGTCTGTCAAAATTCTTGCATGGTGCTGGGTGAGCTTCCTGTGGAGAGGATTTGCTGAAGGCTTGAGGGTCTGAATCAGATGCCTGGTGCTGGCTCATGACTATTGTGGGGAGAGATTGGAGGGGATGGGGACACTTGCAGATGTCGCTCATGAGTGGTACCTGGTGGTGGCTGTGCC
Organism: Eurypyga helias; assembly: GCF_000690775.1. Classification (NCBI taxonomy): domain Eukaryota; kingdom Metazoa; phylum Chordata; class Aves; order Eurypygiformes; family Eurypygidae; genus Eurypyga; species Eurypyga helias. The sequence goes on from NW_010236409.1 coordinate 147,855, forward strand.
ATGCTCATCATCTAGCTGTGCTTTACTAAGCTGGGCTTTTCCAGGTCACACAGCAGCATAGAGATGCACAAAGGCCAGCTTTGTCATAAGGGTGTTGATAGCAGGAGGTGTGTTGGTAGCAGTGGGAACCTCCTCTGAGAGCTGGAAGTGACTGGATAGGAGGGCAGCAGGACAGAGGAGAAGATAATTTCTGAGGCTCTTTAGAGCCTCAGAAATGCAGCTGAATCTGGGCTGTCCATGCTTTTTGATGCTCTTTCCTACCTCTAACTTTGATAAGAAGCACATCATGGTCTTGAGTCAGGTGGCAACTCAAGGTACTGGCTTCTCCATCGTTTCCACATAAGTAGCACTGGCAGCTCAGATACCCCCCAGAGATGGCTGAGATGTCCCAGCAGACCTGCTCTGCAGTGGTGCTCGATGGTTCAGGGTCACTGAAGCATCCTGCTGTCCTCTCTGGGGTAAAACAGGCCTTTGTAAATGCTGGGTTGCTGGGCTTGTTCTGCTGATGTGCTCTTGGGTTTCCTCTCGTCCTCAGCCACCGGAGGGCAGGCAGGAATCTAGCAATTACCAGCCACCGGGGAAGGAAAGCACTGGAATAATTAAAAAGCAACTAATGTTTGCATTGCTAGATCTGTGGTGGCATTGCTCTTTCCAGCCGCATTCTCTGCCTCTGGCCCCTCATCACCTTTGTGGGTTTTCCTTTATCAGTTGCTCTTCAGTTTTACTTGAGCTGGCTGTGGGAGCTGAAGTCAAAGTTCAGATTAAGTTGCAGCCCAGATCTGCTTTGGTTAGGGGGGTTATGGAGTTGGCTGTGATGTGTTAGCTGCCAGGTGGGACAGGAGGAGCAAAGCCTTGTAGCAGGCTGTGATCAGACAGGAACCTCTGCTTTCCAGGACTAAAAATGCTGCTGTGGGGTTAAATGCTTCTAAGCTCCAGTCTGCACTGGTGAACCGATGCCACTTCCATTATGGAACTGGTTGATCTAGCCTGAACAGGACAGCTGGGCTGTGTGGACACCTTGGTGAACTGAAGCTTCTGGACTTGCCCTGTAAAGCTGTCAGCACAGGTGGAAGTTCAGACAGCACCTGGAGAAGAGCAAGATCTGCTCCCACTGATGCATTATAGTCCGATATGGGTCTTAGGTGTAGTAGAGAGAAAATAACTGGAGCTCTGAGAGATATCTCAGCTTTTTTAATTGTTTGGGTGAGCTCAGTTTCTGTAATCACTTTCTCCAGGAAGCTCCCTGGCTGTGCCTGTTGTGCATCTCAAAGGTGCATCATCTGAGGATTAAAATTCAACTGCTGTGAGTTGGGAGGCAAAGCAATCCAGGGCCAGAATCTACCATGGAGGGAGGGGTAGGGCACTAGCAAATGTACATGCAGTAGGACTAGTCTGAATGCATGGACTCCGTACTGCGTTAAATAACCAACGCTGAGTAGCTGTTTCTTTAAAAATGTTAAAAATATCCCAGATTCTCCATGAATCCAAGAGGTGCAACCGCAGTTGCCTAGCACAAGTGTGGATGACTGTGCTCCCTCAGAGCCTTGATGGGAGCTGTAATACTCACACTAAATTGATATTATAAGGGCCCTTACAGAGTAAATTGCCTTAATCTTTAGTTTGGCAGCTGGTCTGACCCAGCTGGCACATAAACCAGTAGTTCAGGGTGATCTGCTCCTTCCAGTGACTGAGAATGAACTGACCTTTCATTCTTTGCTCTCATGCAGGGCAGAAAGTTCAACCTGTGAAGTTGTATGCAATTGAGACTAAATATTTTGGGCAGACTGCCATATTTCCCAGAGAGTCCTCCAGAGGTGAGAGCCTCCCTAACCCAGAAAGGAAGGACCCTGCCCTCGGGCTGGGGGAAGGCATCGTGCTTCCCCTGTCTGTGGAGCTTGTTGGGCTGCCCTGCCATCATGCCACAGCACTGGGGTTCTATTCTGCTGCTGTAGAACAAAAGCACAAAATAGCACAGTGATGCTGTACTTTCACTCTGCCCTTTGTGCACATCTTTTCACTGCACCCTGTTGCCAGGTGCCACTGGCATCCTCTGCCATCTTGGCTGATGGAAGACTGATTTCCATCCTGCCACCTCCAGGCCTTTCTTTCCTCTCTGCTCTCACTTCCCTGAATTACTGCAGGAGAAATTCAACAAGGAAGTCTGCTGTTGCTGGAAGGGCTGCCATTTTCACAGCTGTCATCTCCCCACCTCACCTGTTCTAAGCTCCCAGTGTCACAGGCACAATCTTGCTTGCCATGCGCTTCCAAGTCCAGGACACAGACGGCAGAAATGCTGCACAGCTTAGCAGGGGCCAAAGTGATCTCTAAAAGCATCTGTGCGTTGTTGAGATAGGGCTTATCTCTTGGGAGGAAGTGAAGGAGTGAGCAGACCTGACCTACAGAGCGCAAATGAGGCTGAAACCTCATGCCTGAATCTCTCAGCTGATCTATCAGATCTCCCTCCACCTACAAAACCATGAAAAAAATCAGTAGATGCAATAGCAGGGTGCTAGAATGTGCTTGGCTGAAAGCGCTGATACCAATGGAGGGCAGTAAGAGGGTAGTGTGGTACTTGCAGCCATGAAGTATGCTATAAATTGTGTCCTGTGTGATGCTGAGCCACTATCGCAACATATGGCAGCCGGTGTGGGTTGTAAAGTCTGAGCCCTTCAGTGGGTGCCTACTGCCACCCAAAATGGCTCAAAGCCATCTGCTGTGACTACCCCTCCTCCTACCTCCTGCTGTAGTCATGGCCTGAGCGTGTATTTCCTGCTCCTTCACAAAGCAGCCACATCCTTCTCTTAGAAGAATTTGGAAAGCTGTAAACCCAAACGTTTCATGTAAATCTTCATGTCAACAGCATGAATATGCTGGAGATGTTACAGATGCTTCCTGCCCTGCTCAGCTGTTTATTCCCTACTGAAAGGGGTCAGGGGTGCTGCAAGAGCAGCAGTCTCAAGAGTTCATGTCCAGGCTGACATTATTAAAATAAGGGACAATGAATGTTTGTTTTAAAATTCCCTTCCGTCTAATCTCCACAGATGCTAGTGAGATAACAACATTTTTTGCAGGGTAACTCAGCAACGAAAAAATATTTGGGTCAAGTTGAGCTGTTTACATTTTGTCTTGGTTTATCCATCTTGTAGGAATGAAACAAGTTTCTTATTAAGTTTTTTCCCCTTCATTTTATTTTTATCTCAGTGCTTTGTATAAAACGTCTTCCATGTGAATCATGGATATTATGATTCCAGTCATGATGAAGGCCTTGTGACACCTCTTTGCTGTGGTGGTACATAAGGGATGAGTAAACTGGGTTCAGTGCAGTAAGACCCAGCCTGGTGTCTGTCTCCTGCACTTCCTCGGCCTTCTGGTTTTCAATGGAGTGGCCCAAGTTTATGAACTGGTGATGGTAATAGGAGTAAATTTAAACTCTTGCCTTCTAATGAGATGTCCAGTGGCCCAGGGTTCACACATGATACTCCAGTCTGTGTGTGAAAATGCTCTCTAGGGAACAGACCTGTTTGTTACACTCATTATGTTTTCATGAACTCTACGCTTTCTGAGTCTAAGTGAAGGTGCAAATAACAAAATGTCTTTCAAAAGACAGTTTCCGCTTTCTGTGTGATCACAAAGACCTGATAAAAAGAGACTTAGTGAAAGATTAGTTGCACTGGCCCTGGTCTTGTGGAAAGCTTAGTGTTGTCTATGGGGATTCATCTGTCCTGAAAAAGCATTGAGTGAAGATTGTCCCATGCTTGTCCCAATATAGTGGCCTCTCTGATTTGTGATCTATGTCCTGAGGGCTCTGTTGGTCTTGTTGCATTAAAATGGTGGAGGCTGGAAAGGTAGAAAAGATCAACCGTTGCTAAAGGAGACCATCTTGTGTGTGAGCCCCCTGTCCTCCCCAGCCCGGGGAAGCTGTCTCCCTTTGGGCCTCCTTGGAAGTGCTGCCACTTGAAAAGATGGAGAAATAGCCCTGAAGGAACGGACTGGAGACAGATGTTGCTGCACTAGCTCCAAGGAGCCAGGCCTGGTTGAATAACCTGAAAGCCTTATCTGTCATTGAAGTCAAGGATATTATCCTAGTACCCAGGGGCCTGCCCCACGCGCAGAGCTCCTGGTGTTGCCGCAGGGCTGTGGGCAAGGTGTGGGCGGTTGCTTCCAGGAATACCTGGGGCTGCCGTGGGAGAAGTGTGTTGCAAGCACATGAATGAAAAGTAGGTCAGCAGTGGGGAGCAGGTCTCCGTGGGCATTAGTGTGCTTGCGTGTGTCTGGCAAACTCCGGGAATGACAAAAAAAGCAAGCTGTTTATCCTCTCCTCCTCAGTGTGTGTGTGTGGAGGGAAGAAAGGGTCTTCAGGGACAGCGGGACAGATCCTTCTCCAGAGCAAAACTTCGTAGCTCTGTTGATTTAGTTGGCACTTCACTGATTAAAACCAGTTGAGAATCCAGGCTGGAGTGTTTTGTATGCTTGTAAATAATTGAAGACCATGTGAATACAATGTTATAAGGGAGGATGGGAATAAAGCAGAGACTATGAAGAATTTTAGGGTTTTTGCAACAAGGCTTTTATGTGGGAACACATTGGCATCTTGGCTGCGAGGCGCTATGGTTGAGTGTGAGGTTTTTTCGTCGTAATTGTAAGGACTAGAGCTGGAGAGCTGTTGAAACTGCGAAAAATGGCAAGCACATGTCAGATGGGGAGAGGGAGACCGCTGCCAGCTGTTTTCCCCTCCCCGCTGCCTGTCTAGGTTTGATAAATATGCATTATTTTTTTTTAATACCTAAAATGAGTCCTGATTCTGGCAAGGTGCTAAGTTGACAAACCTGGAGATTAAAGCCCTTGTGCTGTTGCTGCTTTGCCCTGAATAACAAGCTTCCCCTGTGTGCTGAGCAACTCAGTTAATGCTCCACCGCTTTGGTGAAGGCCAAGAGATGCCACTTGTAGTGATGGTGCTTTGTGGTGTGGGCTCCTGTTAGGCTCTGGCTGCCAAATCCCTGCCTGTGAAAGATGGCTTTTGATGATAGGGGTTGCTGGAAGCTGATGTTGACCTGTCCCTTCCCCCTGGTCTGGGAGCAGATCAAGGGTTCCCAAATTCATGCCTCTCCTGTTTGCCCCTGCATAACGTTCCTGTGACAGCTCCAGTCCCTGCTCACAGGGAGATGTGAGGTTAGGAAACCATTTTATGTGTTTAAACTCTTCTGCGTGTGTGAATTAGGGACAAGAGCCAGTGGCCCGTGAGCTGGTGGCCGCCCTTGGCTGCGAGGCAGGCACTCCAGGGAGCCTGGATGGAGGGCTGCTGATACGCAGACGTGAGCTTCAAAGCCTGGAGGCTTCCCAGGAGCTCCTATGGGAGGAGATGAAGCTGTGAGGCCTGGAAGTGGGCCTGCAGATCATCTATGAGATTTTGAGAACTCTGTTATGCATGACCTGGTTGCCCAGCAGAGAGGGGTTGCATCTGCATCATGTGCCCTCGGAAACAGGGAAGAGTAGAACGCAAATACTTGGAGGGAGTTGTTATTCTTTGTGAAGATTTATACCCAAATTCCAGAAAGATTCAGGTTTGGTTAGAGCCTGTGGGTTGTTCTTTTTGCCCATCACAGAGTAGAAATTCATGTCCCTTTGTTCTTGTCCATCCCCTGAGATCCAGAGGCAGGACTGAGGCGGGGGGAGCTGCGCAGCAGCAGGAGCTGGCTTTGTCCCCTTGCAGGAGCTGGCTTTGTCCCCTTGCAGGAGCAGCTGCCATTTTGTGTCTCGCTCCAGTTAGGCTGCATGCTGAATTGCTGTGCTTAGTCCCTTGGGGAGGCTTTATATTCTTCTTTTCTTTGTTGCTGTCTTTAACTTGAAATAAAAGTCAGTCAGAAACAAATGACCGTTTTTGTGCTGGGTGTGGGGCACTGTAATAGCAGCTGCAGGTGCCCTCCATGTCTTGGACCATGGGCAGAGTTTAACACCGTAAGCCATTTTTATCTAGGGTTTGGACTTTTTCTCGCTGTAGTATTATGGTTAGCTATTCACTACATCACAAATCCTTTTCTGCCACAAGATAGTTTTGTGTGGTGCCAGATCTCTGCTCTGCTGGTCTCTGGGCTGAGGGCAGACTGCACAGACCAGCCCCTCTCACTGCCCTCAGCCCTTGCCCAGGAGTGGCTCAGGTGGGAATGGAGCATTGGAACTCAAGATTAAGATGTTTTGAGTGGCAGATACAGCCTGAGATTATATGGATGGATGCTCTTAGGACAGTGCTGCAGCAGAAGATGGCAGGAGCAGGAGGGATGATGCTCTGAGGGCACACTGCAGAACCCTCCAAAGTCCCAGGCGTGGCACGTGGTGCTGCTGGGGTGAGGTGGTTTGCCTGTGTTTTGAGTTGAGGTGACGCTTTGCCACCGCTCCCTGTAACAACAGAGTGGATATGGGTAGTGCCATGTAAAACAGGAGTGCTGTCACACCCAGGCCAGTGGCAGGGAAGGAAAAAAAAAACCCTCCAAGCACAGCAGAGGTGGTCTGACCTGGAGCTTGTTTGAACACTTGCTGCAGGAAGGAAACTAGAACCTGTGGGGAACTATCAAACAGCAATTGTTAGAGAACACGATGCTGGAAAAAATTTCAACCCTTACCCCACAAACTCATTCCAAAACATATATTAAAGGTTACCCAGACAACCTTAATACCTCCAGCAGTGTGACCTTGAGAATCATCTAGAGAGCAAGAAACTTGCAGGCAATCTCAGCTGCTGGCCATGAACAGTGCCCACAGAGTAACATGCTTTATTCTTCACCTTAATTTCACTTGACTGCGGTTGCTGTCACCTGAGACTCAACTGGCATCAGGTTTGGCTCTGAGACTTATTGCCCCTTGGGGGGCTCTGGTGAGGCATCTATGTAGCACTGAAATATTTATTTCATAAGCATCCCCCAGGGAAACTAAATTTCAAAACAAGCCAGCCCTGTGGGGGTACTCCTGAAAGGACATCTGAAGCAAATATTGAGCTCCCTGAAATGACTTTTTAAAAAAAAAAAAGAAATATGCTATGGGTGCTAAAATATGCTATACCCAGGGTGTAGAGCTGCCCATTGCAGGAGTGGCTGCCTTCCTCTGGAAGACAACAGCTACTCTCTGGGCCAGAGGGTTGTAATCTAATTTAAATATATGAAAATTGAATTGGGTAACTGATTCATCCCCATGACATTCCTCAAACTAGCAAAGATCTGGCTTCTTTCTAGGGACTGGAGTAAAACAACAGTGGGATTTCTATGCCTCTGAAGTGTTAGGACATTGCCTTGATGAGGAGAGAAAACAGTAGAAAAAAGCTAAAATTGCAAGACAATCACAACTTACAAACTCTCCTTTGTCACTTGTGTTTCATTTGCCTCAGGCCTCCCAGGGGTCTGCCCTGCTCGGTGCGCTCCCCTGGGGCACATCAGGCTCAACAAGCTGTCCCTGGCCGAGGCTGGGCACTGGGAGGTAGGAGTTCAGAGTCTGCTGTGCGGGCCCACACAACCTGCGGCTTGTGGCCTGTCTTTGTTAATAAGCAGCTCTTCCAAGTCCCTGGGACCAAGCCCGTAGTCCCTCCAGGAGGGGACAAGGTGGTGCCCCTACCCAGTTTGGTGTTACGTTAAAGCATCAAGTTTAAAGAGGAGTCAGACCGCAGGGGATGCTTGGGGCTGACTGAGCAAAGTGCTGCGGATGGCCAGGAGGGTCAGGGGTCTGTCTCCCTCTGCTCCTGCCCATCTCCGAGGCTGCGGCAGCCCATTAGCCATGGCTTGCTTACTGCTGAGGGGTGTTGAGAAGGGTTGGGAGCTGCAGCAGGAAAGCAAAGCTGTTACTGAAGTAAGCCCAAAATGTTCAAGTGGTGACTTTTTCATGCCCACGTTTCAGGGTCTCTTGTAAGATCACTGTTTAGAAAGCTCACTTGCCTTTTTTATTATGTTTTTTAATCTATTATTCATTCAGGAAAAATAATTTTGGAGTAAAATAAAATACATTCCTTTTCCACCTCATTCTTAATATACTTTCTTCTCTTCTCCTCTTTCCCCTGCCTTCCCTTCACCCTGCAGGGCTTCAGGGAAGAGTATGCATGAAATTTTGTAAAATCTAATAAAAATTTTAATCAGGTCAACATCATTACAGGAGGGGAAGGTGATGGAGCTTTCCTGATGCATAAAAACTGTAAAGAAAAAAAAGCGATGTAAACATGCAGTTGTAGAAAGAGGTAGCGAGCTGCGTGCCTGGGTAACTGGCAGTCCCTCCTCCTCATCCCATCTCCATGGAACAGTCTCACTTTCAGTCACACATGCCAAAGCTGTGGCTCTTCGCTGACGCACGTGCCTCCTCCCCTTGCACCTATACGAAATACACCCCGAAGTATGGAGATGCAGGCAAAAGTCTTTGGCGAGAACACCTGCCTCTGCCTGCAGACCTTCACAGAGCCTTGAAGCCTTATGTCCAGATATTGCCTTTAAACAGTGGTTAGTAAAGCAGAGGGACCAGCTAGTTATGTGGCGACTCCCCTTTTAAATCCTTGTCTCTCCAATTACCACGGAGGGGAATAAAAAGCCCTGGCAACATGCGGTCATGCTCTGAGGATTTGCATAGTATATTAAGGCTTGCTAAGATCTTGTTCCTATCCTGACATTTACAGAAACTGCAGCTGGTGAGGCTCCTCTCCATCTTCCCTCTCTCAGATTAAATGTGAACTTCTAAATCCGCCAGGAGGAGCGAAGGGAGGGCTGGGGGATGTAACTGTCTCGCGCCGACCTCGCTTCATTACCGCCATCGGAAACATGGAGCTAGGCCAAACGATAGGAGTGATGGATGTCCGTGCAGGTCGAAACCCCTACGGGAGAGGAGCAGACATACCAAGCCCTAAAAGTAATATACTGTTGACTCCAAGGGATTTGCAAAAGCCTCCAGGAATGAGGCAATCAATGCTTAGGATAACATATCGCTGCCATCAGGTTCCTTGGGAGAGTGGAGGAGGGGCTGGTTACCTATCATGCTCTTCCCCACCAAGGTCAGGGTGGTGATTGTGGCTGACAATCCCAGGTCTGGAGATCAGCACCATACTTTGAGGACCCCACCCATGCAGTGGGAAATGTAACTCCCGTGAGCAAGACAGCTACTGGTAGAGATGCCCGTCTCTGCACTGTTAGGACTTCTGTGGAGTTTGCTGCCTCCCTTGGGGAAGCAGGGACTGATGGAGCAACCATGGTCCTTGTGGTTTTCTGACTCTGCTAGGACATAGAATTGTCCTGGTGGATTGGGAATGTTTTAGTACAGTTCAGAGCACCAGGGTGGAGGCTTTACCTCTTGGGGATTAGGATGCCTTGTGTTTTCAAGCTGGAGACAGTTGAAGCCGAGTGGTGGTTGAGCTTACTGAGAGGATGACATGAGTAGGAGTAGAGCAGGGATTGCCAGGGCCATGAGCTGCCCTACAAAATGTGGCTGAGTCCACCCTAGGACATAGAGGTGTCTGATGGGGGCTGTATCCCCAGCCGGGGTTAGTCACTGGGGATTTTCTAGTGATAGCACCAACTGTGGTCAGTGTGGTGTAATTCATCACCTCAACTGTCCCTTTGGCAGTGGTGCCCCTCTGCTTGGTACTGTCCTGCATGGCTCGTGGGAACGTGTGGCTGGGCCCATGAGCTGGAGCCACTGCTCTCCACTGGCAGATGGGCTAAAATAGGAGTAGAAACATTCAGTGCTTCTGGAAAGAAAAATAAACTCCCAACAGGCAAGTGCCAACTGCAGCAACCATTTTGGCAGAGTACAGTCGTGCGGGTGGGGGTGGGGGTAACAGCCTGGTGGTCAATGGGAACATCCATAAGTGGAAACAGCCCCAGCCCAGGCTATCTGCACCCACAGTCCCTTGCAGCCCCTCCAGCAGTGAGGGGCTCACACCTTCCCTCCCCCAGCCGCAGGGAGATGTGGGCTGTGCGGTTGGAGGCAGGCAGAAGGCACCCTGCCCACGGCACACGGGCTGGTACCTCTCCTCCCCGTGATATTTCTTTGCCACCATCTGAGTATACGTGTACACACATCCTACAGCTCTGACGTTAGTCTCCTTTGGTTTATGTGAAGGACTCAAAAATGTCCATTTTAGGGTTTTTATATTTTGTGAGCCAGACTGAAAAATCTTTTCATGGTCAGAGACAAGCAGCTTATGGGAAACAGATGAACAATACTCCCAGGAATTCCTCTTATTGCTGCCTGTGTTTAAAATCTAAAGTTAGAAAGGGGAAGGGGGGGAAAAAAAGTAAAGCTTTTTAGGCTGAATTCCAGTTGAGTGCTATGAGACAGTCTCTGCAGCTCTCCCTGTATGGATATAGAGCTCAGATGGTAGAAGTAGGCATGGAAAGCTTGGCTGGTACAGATCTGATTTGGAGTGCTGCCCTGCTCCCCTGCCAGGAAGTTGCTGATCCTCTCAAAGGGTTTGGTCTTTCCTGGAGCCCTGAAAGAAATGGCAAGTGCACCAATGCCAACCTGCTGTGGGAGTCTCTGCAAGGTGCACCCCAGCCAGGCCTGGTGGCTCTTTGTAGAGAAGACCACGTTCCTCTGGTCTCTCCCACCATGGAGAATTGATTTGCTTCCAGGCAGCCTGACGATGACAGAGGATGTGGTGACCACCCTCAGTCACAGCTGGTATCTGCAGCAGGGTCAGTCTGTCTGGCTGTCACCTTTCCTAGTGTCATAGATGTGGCTGTGTAGGTCCTACAGGATCAGTGCCTGGTCCTGGCTGCTGGATCTTTCCTGTAAGCCTTGAGCTGCTGCCTGCAGGGCTGTGCCTGTAGGCAGAAGCCATGCCTGAAGCTGGGAAGGGAGAGCTGCAGCTCCCTGTAATAGATGGCAAGAGGGACTAATGGCCCAAGTGGTAAATAAATCTTGTGGTCTGGGTGATATAATAAAGCACTTGACCTTTGCCCTGGTGGTTTATTTTGTAATCAGTGCTCAGCAATTGATTTATAGGATAATCAATCTCTCCATTCTCTGGCCTTGGCGTTGCTTGCACCATGGTCCTTGCTTAGCGATGACTCCAGGTTACAAACACCATACGGAGACAAAGCTGCCTACACCTGCCCCCTTCTCTGCCCCATGCCTAGCTCAGGAGTGGACGTGCTATTTACAGCCTCATCAGCCCAATAAATGTTTATTAGGTAGCTCTCATCCCTCTTGCAGAGGCAGCCCTCTCCGCCTTGCCAATCTGCAGTGCTCTTGGCCTGACAATTGGCTTCCCAGCACCTCAGTTTATAACTCCTGCAACAAATTATCCTGAATGAAAGGCTTTCATGCCTTGTGATGGATTTCCCTCACATAAATCGAGGCTGTGAGCATCCTTGCTCTTCCCAGGGATGCTCTGCACTGGGAAGCTGCAGTTGGAGCTGTGAAGCTTGTGCAAAGGCAGAATTCATGCCCAGGAGATGCACGTCTCTGTTGCGTGTTCCATAGTGTGGCTGTGAGTCCCCAGGGCTTCGGACAAAGGGCAAAGTAAAGAGCTGCTCAGTAATGTGCAGGTAACTTCCTCCCTGGCTATAATGCACAGTTTTTCATCATTGTGGCTGTTACTCTCCTTTCTCTTGCACTGGCTTGTGTCTTCTCAGCACTATGCTGCCTGACAGCTGGATGCAGCTGTGATGTGGACGGGGCAAAAGCAGAAGGGAAGGACTGTGGTGTGCCTTGGGATGGGGCTAGCAGGTATGGGGCTGCATCCTCCTTTGCTGCCCAGTAAATCTGTTCTTGCTGGGCCCTGGTTCCCCTTGGCTCCCTGCTCGAAGCTGACCGGATCCTTGCTTCTCTGATAGCTGCTGCGTGGCCAAGGCTGCCTGAGCAATCGATAGAGACTTTGGAGGGATCTCATAAATATGGTACTGTAAGGAGTGAAAAGAGAACGAGTGAGGGATCTCAGCATGTAGCCGATGTCTCATGGAGAGCAGGTTCAGCCAGTCAGAGAGAGCTTGAGGAAGGTATTTAAGTGCCAGTTCCAGCTGGGTGGTGTTTGTGACGAGCCAGTGAGATACAAGCAAAGGAGGAAAGGTCTGAAGCTCACCAGGCTTCACTGGGGGAGAGGCAGCAGGGCCAAGGCCCTATTTTCCTGAAAATCTCTGGAAAATACTTCCCAATTTTATTAGCATTTAATTTCAGCCCAGCTTCCTATCAGAGGCCCATCCTAGTGATGCAAGCTTACCAAGTCCTGCATGCCTCCCACCCACCCTGAGTTTATGATACCATGTACTATGCTATGGGGCTGGGCTGGCTGTGATCATTCCTTGTGATGGCACCTTTTCTTGGAGTTGCTTTAAAAATCTTCCTTATGGGAAGTCTTTCCTTCTATCTATTCTAAACTTGCCCTTCTCTTATTTAAGGCCATTCATTCTTGTAATACATCATCCTTGGTCAGCCTTAAAGGTTGGCAAACCCTGAGGGAAGAAAGGAAAGAGTTATAATGTCTCAGGGACTAAAGGTTTGATGTGGATGCAGCCACATTTATTCAGGAGCAAATTACATCTTCAATCAAACCAATGCAAATTCAGCTCCCACTTCAGTCTATTTGTTTGGACTTAGTGAGTGCAAGGGGATTCATTATTTCTTGTTCTTTCTTCCATCCTGCAACGTTTACGTGTGCATGTACAGACTTGTGTGCACTTGTCTGTAAAGACAGTCTTCCTCCCAAGGTATGCTGTTGGGAATAGGTACATGATGATTTCTGGGTATGGGTAGAGCCTGCATTCCTTGGGAAAGCGGTAGGAAAACAGTACTTTCTGCCCAGGACGGTACCATGCAAAGGAAGGGAAGGGTACCTCAGAGCTGTAATTAGAGATCTCTCAATAATCCAGTTTTTCAGTGTAGTGTCTGAAGTAGAAGAGTTAAAAAAATGTCTCTCAGAGACTGACAGTGATCCCTTTCCCCTCACACACCCAGAGGAAGAAACAAACCATGAAAATCCATTTCATTTGTTTGGGGTCATTTCATTTTGCTTCTTGTTTGTGCATGCTGGTTTGCTTCCTAAGTGAAAAGTGCTCTGTTTCAGAAATGTTCAGGAAAAAAAAAGCAGGTCTGATATTTTCATTTTCACTTCTTTTTCTGGAGTTTGTCCCTGAATTTGACCTGTGCGTCTATGGGCTGATACAAACCCTGGATTTTAGGGGGGAGAGGGGAAAGGTAAATCCGTTGCTTTTATAAGCAATTTCCCTCGCCTTTGTCCCAGTCTGCCCTGGACATCTGTGCGTCTGTCCCTGCCTGAGCCTGCTATGAAGCCCCTGGAAGTCTTTCTCCAGCACCTTGTGCCCTACAAGAGGACCAGGGATTTGTCCAAGCCCTGAGTCGTGCCACAGGCAGAGCCACCATTCCCATGCTACAGCCACACTGGCTCCCAGCATGTGGGTAGCGACACAGCCCTCCCCCAGGCAGAGGGAGGCTTCTTCCCCTGTAATCGTCTGTTCTTTCTGGAACAGCCATGGCAGTGTCTGTGCAGAACCACCTGTGGGTTTTTGTATTTGATCAGCTCTGATGCAACGTGTCGAGGCAGCGGGGACATGAGTGGGTGCGCACCATGTCCTGCAGTGCTCCCGAGCTCCCTGCATGCTTGTGCCCCTCGCACACTGGGGCCCTGATCCTGCACAGACTTACACATGGGCTCAGTTCTTGCACCGTCAAACTCAATAAAATGTGACCAGTTAAGCTCAGGAGATGTTTGCCAGGTCTGGACTTAGGATGGTAAGCCCTTAGAGGCTGGAAGTGCCTTTATGCTGTATGTGTGTTGCACGGGGACTTTGTTCCTGCTTGCAGCCTCCTGCTACCCCTGTCTAGCAAGTCCAATCTGGATTTACTGCACAGGGCATTTTGAGCTGAACACAGCTCAAAGCACCTTCGAAAATGATAGGAAAAATTTTTATGCTGAGCATAATGAGTGGTGAGTGCAGAGGAGGGAC
>NW_010236409.1:161813-166357 GCF_000690775.1 Eurypyga helias
GCTCTGAGCCTGAATTTCAGTGCCACAAAAACCTTGGAGGATTTAGTACATGGGTCTGGGTTTGGTGGTTTCGTGTGGTGGTTTTTTTTGTGTTGTGTGTGGTGGTGTTTTTTTTTCCCCCCCCACTCCTGAATTGGGTCAGAAAGTTCTGCCTCTTTTTATGGATCCAAAATTGTGCACAACATTATTTCAGAAATGCTGCAACTGTCATTTGCCCGGCAGTCCCCCAGCTGCCACAGGGTGGCTGGGAAGCAGACCGGCAAGCTTCCCCTGGGATGCGCTCACACTTTTGGGACCGGTTTCCTAGGGGTTGGTGTTGTCTGGCAACGATGCACGTCTCAAAAATGTGTTCAAGCAGTACCAGGGAGGATTGCAGGGGAGGTGGATGCAGGGGGGCACATAACTGGTACAACACGTGAGGCTCAGATGTTCACCCTTTTCTTGAGCTGAAACCTGTCAGTATGGGGGAGTGGCGGGATTGGCCAGGCCTGGCTTTCTGCTGGACCCTGGCTCCTCCATCATCCCTAGGTTATCTCCTGTCTAAAGCAGAGCTGAGAGTTCACAGACCTTTCCCCTAAGTGCCAGCAACGCCCACAGTGAACACCGTGTCCTGCGCACAACCAGCTCTGGGCTGGCACCTGGCAGCAGAGGAAAGATCTTGCAAGCATCGAACCACTGCCTCTGCTTTCAGAGGGGCATGTGGGCCCCTGGTGCCAGCTAGTTGCCCAAGTGCCTGGATTCATCCCACTTTTCCTGGGACCTTGCTCATTTCAGGCACGGGGAGCTCCTCCCTGAGCTCCTTGTCTCTGTCCCAAGCAGCCCAGAAGTTGTTCTGTTTATCTTTGTTAGGTTCTCTGCTCTGTAAATACCTGCTTGTAAGGCTGAAGTTATAGGCAGTGTTATTTATGTGGAGGAAATGGATATTTAAGGCTGCTCCACTTTGTTATTGCCTACATTGTTTTCCAAAAGCCTTTTCATAGGGCAGCTGCTGCCATTACCAGGATTTCTGAGCTAGCTGGTTTAGGGCTTTGCCTCCTGATGCTCCTCACCCAGAGCTTGCAGGGAGGTGCCGTGACTTTTTCCTTGCACTGTGATTCCATAGCTCTTTCCCCTTTGATCTTCCCTTCCCAGACAGGTCTCTCTTCCCTTCTACCTTAGACCCCATCAGCTCTCCCCCACCCCTTTTTTCCCCTCAGTTCCCATAGCCTTTTGAATGTGCTGCCAATGACTGCTGGCTGGCTCTGCTCCTCTGGTTCCAGCACAAAGCTGGCCCAGTGCCCTGCTTTCCCTGATGCTGATAAGCTCTCCCTGGCAACGGCTCCACACCAGCAAAACGTTTCCCTCCTGATCTGAGGTGATTCTGCCCCTCTACTCTGGTGAGACCCCGCGGGGAGTGCTGCGTCCAGCTGTGGAGCCCTCAATATCAGAAGGATATTGACCACGTGGAGCGAGTCCAGAGGAGGCCACGAAGATGCTCAGAGGGCTGGAGCACCTCTCCTGTGATGAAAGGCTGTGAGAACTGGGCTTGTTCAGCCTGGAGAAGAGGAGGCTCCGAGGAGACCTCCTTGCAGCTTTCCAGTATCTGAAGGGGGCCTACAAGGGGACTGGGAGAGGACTTTTTACAAGGGCCTGTAGTGACAGGACAAGGGGTAATGGGTACAAATTGAAATCAGGGAGGTTTAGATTAGATGGCAGGAAGAAATTCTTCACAGAGAGGGTGGTGAGGCACTGGCACAGGTTGCCCAGAGATGTTGTGGATGCCCCATCCCTGGGAGTGTCCAAGGCCAGGCTGGATGAGGCTTTGAGCAACCTGGTCTAGTGGAAGGTGTCCCTGCCCATGGCAGGGGGGTTGGAACTAGATGATCTTTAAGGTCCCTTCCAACCCTAACCATTCTATGATTCTATGATCCCTCGTCCCACAGAACTCCCGAAGACCTGTCCTCTCTTGGCAACCCAAATCGTCTTTCCTGGTTTTCTGTCTACCTCTTAGTTTGTCTTATCCATATGAAGATCTTCATCATCATGCTAGCAGACGATTGGACTCAGGAACAGCTCCCTGGAGCCCGTCCTCAGCATCACCTCCTGCACTGCCTGGGCCCAGTTCTCGGCATCCGTGTGCAAGCTCCGCGTGGGTAACCCTAATCCAGGGGCCAGCTCGGTGTTGGCTGCGGGCGCAATGGCAGTGCTCGGCCTACCTTGTTCCCTTCTGTCGGGTTGCCAAGGTACAGCTCAAACTCTCATCCGAAGTGTCATCATCTCACGGCTCAATTCCTGCAGCATCCTTTTCTCTGGCCTTGACAAATGCAATCTTCTCCCGCTCCTGCCTGTTCAGAGCTCTGCTGCAAGGATCATTTTCCTCGCCTGTCATTTTGCTCGTGTCACCCATGCTTTACTTGCTTCTGCTGGTTCCTGCTGGCAAACAGCAGTTACCTGTCTCTGCTCTCCAGGCCTTTCACAGCTTTCTCTCCGGTTAACCTTGTAGTCCCTCTCCACACATGGTTTCTCACTGTCAGTCAGCCCCTGGTGACAGCCTCTGCCAGCGCTCCGTGTCTCCCAGCACACAGTGCTCTCCTTTCTGCCCCAGTGCCTCTTGCTCGGAGGTGCTCCTAGATCCACCCGACAAGAAATGTCTCCCTGCCCCTCACCCCTCCTTTGTCACTCTGTCCCACATCGGTGGTGATGGCTGGGGTGCAAATGTGGGAACTACCTGTCTGTCAGGCGGTGACCCGGTTTTCCCCTTCTGGTTCTTCTCGTTTTCTGCTTCGCTTGAAGACCTTTGGGGCAGGGCCGTTTTTAGCAGCAGTTGCCTGAAGAAGTATAAGCTTGTGAGATCCTTTTGGCTCTGTGCATGTGATGTGCGCCTGTCCTGCTGCCTTGCTTTATGGTAGCAGTGGTGAATTCAAGCTGAATTTGGCAGGCTGGGTGGGGATGTCACGTTCCTCCAGGTTTGGTGGAAACAGGTGTCTGAATAGCGGAGAGGGACCTTCTCTGGCACCCAGAGATGGAGGCTTGCTTTGCTTTGGGTTTGTACAGCCAGCCCAGTGGGGCTTGCTCACCCCGAACCTTTCTGGGGACTGGGGGACACCCCAGGGCAACGTTTGCTAGTGCAGGCCAAGCCCAGCCCCAAACACTATCTGCCTGAGCTAATCCAGAGCACAGGCAGGGTTGTGGTGATCCAGAGCAGCATGTGGAGCTCCGCTCTGTACCGCAAGTGCAGGAGGGAGATAAAAACACATCACTGCCTTCATCTGCCCTTATGGATTTTTCCACCATATTTTATAAGCGTTCATTTTTATTTATGTGAGGTTAAAGTCAGTCCAATTTGGAAATCAACTTGTCTAAGGAGCTCCCCTCAGATCTTATTAGCTTCATGTAGTATTTCTATTCATTTTTGCTAATGCCATTCACCAGGCTGGCTGCGGTGGTGGCTGCGGGAGATGGTAACCCTCTCCTTGCCAAACTGCTGTGGCCACAAGCCCGGTGATTACAGGGATGACTGTGGGAGCTGCAGGATCCAGCCATGTGGTGAAGGGCTGGGGCTCCCAGCTTTCCAGCTTCTAACAGCATGGGGGACCAGTTTCTGACCACGTTTCCCATATAGTCTCCCCTTGCTGCACCTGGCATCCCCGGCAGCTCACCTGTTGCTGCAGCACAGAGGGTGTCTTTACCTACCAGCACTGGCAATCAGTGGGTGGTTTGGACAGAGAACAGTTAAGGAAGCTCTCGGGCTACCCTTATAATTAGAGAAATTCCTGGAACTAAAATAATAAATCCATTGAGGGCTTTTAAAGGCGAGATAGGATGCCTGACGCAGGAAGTCCCTTAGCTGCAGATTGCCCACGGCCGGAGGAGTGTCCTGGGGGGAGGTATCAGTGCACGCTTGGCTGGCTTTTACACCCTTCCCCTGGCATTCGCTGCTGGCCCTTGCCAGAGAGGATATTGGCAGGACGGACCTATGTGCTGGCAGGCTCCACTTGCCTTCCCGAGGCGTCACTCCGGTAACCCCAAAGGAGCAGGCAGTGGGGGTCAGGTGCCAGCCCCACGCAGGAGTGGGGGGGGGCTCCAGTGCAGGATGCTCACCTCCCATGCCGGGAGAGCAGCACATGTCCCCTGAAGCACCCTGCAACAGAATCACAGCTGCCCGTCTCTCCCCTGCCTTTGATTATTTATTGAAGCCATTTGATAGTGGGTGATTGTAATTAAAAGAAGAAAAATACACACAATAAAATGATTTCTAAAATGGCAGCATGCTGGATGCAGTGAAGCAAGGAATGTATTAAATATTTATTGCCACTGGTCTTCTGGTGGTGGTGGGGAATTAAAATTATTTAGCCTGAGAAAAACATTTAAATTATTTAATTTGAGGGGAAACCCTCCCCTACAGCCCTCCTTAGTACTAAGCCCCTGACAAATGGCAGCATAATGTAAGGTTTGATTACAAACTGAATGGGATGTAGGTCGTGGAGATTGGGAACAAGGGAACGGGGAGCCATGTGGTTGCCACCCAAGCCTGACGTCCCCCTGCCCTGCCACAGCATAAATGT
>NW_010236410.1:0-620 GCF_000690775.1 Eurypyga helias
GCTCGCCGTGGGGGGCGGGCGACGTGCCCGCCGCCGCGCCGCAAAGTTGCCGCCGCTTCGTTTGCTGTCCCTCCTCGATCCTTCACCCCCCAGCCGCGAGTTTTCTGCGTAAAATCCATTAACGAGCCCTTTCATTTGCTTGTTCCTTCAGGGTCGCGCGCTAGTTTTGTTGGCGGGGGGTGCAGGCTCTTGATCGCTCGGTGAGAGAGCTGGCAGATGTCCCAAGTGAGAGAACCTCTTCCTCCGGGGCCTGAAGGGCCAGAGCAAGCTCCGACTGAAAACAGCTCTTTGATCTCTCTCCCTCGAGGTAAGTTGCTTTAAAGTTTCTCTGTAATTGTTGCGCCTTTTATTTGAATGATACATATACTGATTTGTTTTGTGGGTTTTTAACCCCTCTTTCCCCTCCCCTCCCGACCTCCCCTCTTTGGTGTAACTCCAAAACAGTTTCACTTCCACCTCTTTATTGTTTTAAGCAGAAATTGCTATGTAGAAAAAAAGATGTATTGATGTCAGCACCGGTTCTCAGTACTTGAAAACCTGCAGTCATTCAGAGGCAGATGATGCTCCTTAAAAATGGCTTTCTTGTTTCTCAGCTTTGTGTTTGTGTTTAGAAGCTCTTT
>NW_010236410.1:631-17184 GCF_000690775.1 Eurypyga helias
CTTGCAGTAAACTGAGAAAGGTTGATCCAGGAGCAGGACTGTTGTTCAGGTTGGAGGTCACTTTTCTTAGATTACTCTGTGATGCTGCAGCTACAACCAGTTTCTGAGAGTATTAACTCTATCAGCTGTTCAAAAGGTTGTTTAAAAGTACCTTTATTTTAAAAATAATTTCTTTAAGTTAAGTCTTATTTGCATTTGCACAAAATACATTGATATCCTGATTGCCTTCATATAGGGAGGTTTGACAAGGTGTATTGCAGGTTATCCTCAGAATAGGGAAGTATGTTTGCCTCCTGAGCCCTGGTCTGTGAAGATGAGACTTAATTATGTTTTTTTCATTTACAGCTACAGCTTTGTTTTCCAGAATTCTGATAGGATTTTAAAAAGTCTCTGAAGAACAGACAAATAAGCCTGTTCAAAAACTGTAACTTTATTCATAACTGGTTAACTGGAGCAGAGCCTGGTAACACAGTTGTGCAACTGTGGATTAAAGATGCAGTCTTGTTTTTGTAACTTGGAAAACCAATAGCTATGTGAAATCAAAGTTGAAGATGCATTTGAGAAACTAGAAAATATCTGTAGCTAAGTAAAAATGTTCTGGCAGGGAGACATATTAAACTGGCTTTAACTTATCTTATTGTTGCCTTTTTTTTTTTTTGTCCTAGAGCATGACTCATGACTTCTAAACAGTAAAAAATAATAATAAAAAGGATTAGATACAGAAGATGAAGCATGCAGAACTGAACTGTTAGAATCATGTTTATGCCAGAAATATCAGTACCTGTGATACATGTTTATTTTCAATGTGTTGTTTTTATCCATCATGTGGTCCAGTGGCCACACTGGTTAAATTCTGCATGTAGGCCATACGTCAGAGTTACTGAAGTTGTAAGTCAGTGAACTCACTTGCCTGGACAGTGGTCTCATTCTTACAGTGAGACTTTAAATTGAGTTTTCACCATGAAATGAAGTTTATGTGATTCTATTCTGTAATATTTTCAATATGTGCTCTTCTTATGAAAAATAAGGAAACAAGTACTGATATGTCCATGGACAAGTTATGTGCAGAAAATCTGGATGACACAATTACAGCTCACAGCTGTTGAGATGGAGGATTGTAAAGTTACTTTTTTAGAGATTACAAACAAAAGTTTGTACCTTTTAGAGGTACAAACAAGTATAATATATTGATTCATGATGCCCCACTGGCCACACCTTTCAACAGAGCACATGCTCAATTTAAAAGCATATGTATAGTTCACAGAAAGACAAGGCTGATTTTTACAGAATTCAGCATTCAAATACATAATGTTTATCCTAATGAACTTAGATTTAAGGATAACTGTGGATATTTGTTGCTTTTTTTCTAGCTTAAGTCTGTTGGGGAAATGGGGGTGGAAAGAGGAAGAGGTGAGTTCATAACATTTCCAGTCTATATTCCAGCATTTCTGTTGTCAGCTTTAGTGTGTGTGGTTACAGGGTAAGGTAGTCCAGATATTCCAGGGCTGAAGATCTAAGATAGTTTGCCTGGGTCTTTCAACACCCCCACTCTTTCTGTACTACCCCCAGGGCATCCAAAAGTACACTGACTTTTCTAGAATTTGGTGATAATTTTTAAAGCTCTGATGGAAATCCATGTTATTTCTGGAGATAGGCTAGAGATATTTGGAAAAACCTGAAATAATTTGAAATAATTACTACTTCACTTAGAATCACCTCATCATATCTGTGTGATGAGTCCATATATTTACAGTGAGATACTTGAAACCTGTGTCCACCTAGGAATAAAGAGCTCTTAATCAGAAAAAAGATGGCTTATGTTTTATGTATAATAAAGTATTACGGGCATTCTAGTGAGAAAAAATACTTTATTTGTTTAACTGGTATAGATACCTTATATCCTGAGAACACTTCTCTTCTGTAGTTCTGTGAGGTATCATAAAAAAAATCCAGATCTTCAAAGTCCTCCTTTTGCTTGCTATCATATACATTCAGATGCTGAAGCCAAATTGTATTATTCCATGAAAAGAAAAGAAACTTCAGTTGACTTTTAAATATTCAACAAATAGCTATCCCACAGCTAATTAAAAAACAGGCAACAGTAACAAAAGCTTATGCAGATTGCAGGGTCTTACGTCAGTTGAGGACATGGTGAAAACTGTGGATTGAGACATAGTTTGGCCTGCAGATGTGGCATGCTCTGGCTTTCACAACTTCAAGGGATTTCTGTGTGGTACTTTAACCAACATGGTCTCTCAACATCTCTCCCATCACTGTTTTTCCTTGTTAGTTAATTTTTGAATTAATTCACAAATTCTAGTGAGGTTATTGCACTTTGCCCCTCCACAATTAGTGTGCTATAGAGAGAGAGGAAATGAAATTATAGCATATTCTTTTGTGGCGATGTCAGTACTCCATTTCAGTCTTCAAACCATTTTCTGTGCCAACGGAGTCGGCTTCTCTAAGGTACAGACTACAGGATAAAAGGTTTAGCCCAATTTCTGCAAATATCTAGTTAATTTTTGCCATATCCTTCCAAAAGTGTAGCTCTACTTGTGCACCCTTGTTCAAGATCCTGGTCATGACATCTTTCTTGTCCTGTAGCTCCACAGGCCTTGGAATCAAATTGTGACTACTTCTGCCTGTGAGCTGTGTAGTGTAGTCAGTGAATAGTATCATCCCTATGCTCAGACCACTTCAATTTGGCTCTAATCAAGTATATTCTCCACTGGTGGATACCAAAATAGTGTCCCAAGCAAGGGATCTGCCAATTAGTGACCACTAGCCCTTCTGCTTTAAGGAAAAGGTTTCATATGTTAGAGATCATGTGGTGATTAGTGCCTGGACTGTGGGTAGACGTTTTTCACTGGGTCCTCTGTATTTGAATAAACCATGAAAAGCAAGAGAGAAATTCAGTGAACGTGGAGCTTCATTTAGAGAATCAGGCCACTTTTTAGAAAATGGAAGACTGTCATCTATAAAGTATTTGGAATGCTTTTACCTTTGCTTGTCGGTACCTGAATGTAACCTGGAATAACAAGTGAATAATATTTAGCTGTCTCAGTTTAGATAGAAAATAAATAAAATAATAATAAAAGCCCCTATTACGAAGTTGAGACTGTTAATTGCACTTCAACTATAAAAACTTTCTGTCATCCTTTAAATGATAGAAATACATTAGTTTGTTGTTTTCTTTTGTTTTGGTGTTTTTTTTTTTTTTAATCGGGTGGAGGAGGAGGATGGGGAAGTCTAGTAGAAATATTAAGGGTCAAGTTGTGTAAGTGACTGTTCTCCCTGCTGTAAATTGTGTGACTGTTGGTGGATGGAGATGAAGTTCTGATTTGATGTCTGAAGAAACCATATTCAGCAACTAATACTTCCATGCAGAAAAGTACAAAAAGCTTGTGATCCTTTTCAAGAATGTGATTCAAACCTCTTCATGTTTTCTGTGCTTAACTGTTTTCATGACAAGGAGCACTAAAGGAACATGCTGGCTAGATGAAATGAGGTGACAGAAGTCTTACTGCAGGGAACATCTGAACATTCTTGAGTCCACAGTGATTGCTACCACCATAATTACTGCACTTTACCAGCAGTGCCTCAGTGTTATGAGTAATGGGTTTTTATTTTAACGGTTAACCAGTGCACTCAGATTGCTCAAACTTACCAAATACTTCCTCTGTATTTGTGTTACCCACTTGCAATCTGACAAGAGTTGAGTGAATCTGTGTTAATTTTTGTTGCTGTCTGTCAGTACTGAGGGGTTTATTGAACGTTACTGACTAAAATATGTAGAACTTTTCTAAGTGTCTAACTCTCGTTTGTCATAAAAATATAATTCTGCTTTCAGTTTCATGTGCATGCCATTCCAGTAAAGTGATTCATGTCCACATGGGTGTGATAGACTTGTATTTCATAGAGTTGACTGTAAAGGTCTTGCATCAAATTTGAAATACTTTTGACCCATCTCATAGGCTAATTTTATATCAGAATAATTCTTCTTAGATTCCATTTCAGGCCCTCAGAAGTTAGATTTCTCTGTCTTAAATACTGTTTTTTTTCTAATAAGTAGCATCCAGCAATGAGAGTGTTATGATAGTGTTTTCACTTGGATCAGCAGTGCAGTTTTGAAGTGAATCTCCCATTTGCCCCTGCTTAGGTTTGCATTGTGGAGTGATCCTGGGGAGTGACCTGGACTGGATTCCTTTTGGACAAAATAATCTGAAAGATGCACTGCAGGAATGTGTCTAATACACACAGTCACTAATAACCCTTCAGTTTTTGAGATAAATCCAAAGTAGAATGTCCCTGGAGCATATATAATAGGGAATGTGTCCTTAAAATCAACGTTTTCACTGACCAGGCCCGCTTACATTGGCCCATGCTGTTGCTAATACAGCCATAGCCACTGGCTATTGCTTAGCACTTAGGTGAAACTAGTTTTGTGCACATGTGAAACATTGTTGGATGAGTCCAGAGGAGGCCATGCAGATGACGAGAGGGCTGGGACACCTCTCCTATGCGGGCAGGCTGAGAGAGCTGGGCTTGTTCAGCCTGGAGAAGACTCTGGGGAGACCTTACAGCACCTTCCAGTACCTGAAGGAACCTAAAAGAAAGCTGGAGGGGGACTTTTTACAGTGGCCTGTAGTGACAAGGGGTAATGGCTTTAAACTGAATGAGCATAGATTTAGATTGGATATAGTGGAAATTCTTCACAGGGAAGGTGGCGAGGCAGTGGAACAGGTTGCCCAGAGAAGTTGTGGTTGCCCTATCCCTGGAAATGTTCAAGGCCAGGCTGAATGGGACTTTGTGCAACCTGGTGAAGTGAAAGGTATCTCTGCCTATGGCAGGGGGTTTGGAAATAGATGATCATTAATTTCTCTTCCAATCTGAACCATTCTATAATTCTATGAATGACATAAATTTATAACTGACTGCATGACAATTACTGTGATTATTTATGAAAGGAAGTTTTCACTTGTGTATTTGAACTTTTTAATATTTTCAATAGTGCAGAGTACCTATTCACATGTTGCTATTAATTTTTAATTTATCATAGCTGAACTTCGTCCAGGGCTTTCAAACTTGTAGTACATTCGTAGTTGTTCCATAGCTTGCACCTGGAAAATTCAGTGTAAGAGCTTTCCAAGAAGTTTAGTTGAATTGCTCTAATTTTAAGAGCCTGATTTTTTTTTTTTTCAGTGGCATTTTTGAGGCATTGAAAGTTGCAATGAACCACTTAAGTGAAAGTCAATGAAATGACATAAAACCAAATTAGTTATTTTAGTTTTAAAACAATCAGACATCTAAATGGAGGCTTCCAACTCCATAGTTTGTGGATTATCAATATTAATTAGATTGTACAACCAATCATTAATAAAATAAGATTGTTTCAGGCAAATCAACTGGAATAGGAATTTTGTTACACAAATAACACAGTTGAACTTGTAATGTGAAAGGCCTAAAAGTTTTAGGCATTTCATGATGTAGCTGGTGGGTATTACTGTTAATACTGCATTGTGAAACCTGGTATTATCGTGGCTCCTTTGTGGTATTGTTGTGAACAGTGGAATTTTCAGTAGGAAATAGCATCCTCAGTGGTTCCTTGCCAGCGAGGATATTAATGAACAAAGGAAGTGTTAGAAATGCAGTGTTTGCCACATGCTTTTCAATCCCTCCCAAGCTCTGTAGGCTTGAGACAGAGAACCATTTTGTTATCTTTCCTTTTGGAAACATTCT
The DNA here is from genome assembly GCF_000690775.1 of Eurypyga helias. Classification (NCBI taxonomy): domain Eukaryota; kingdom Metazoa; phylum Chordata; class Aves; order Eurypygiformes; family Eurypygidae; genus Eurypyga; species Eurypyga helias. The sequence continues at coordinate 6,371 of NW_010236410.1, forward strand.
TCAACTTTTTTGTTCCTCATAAATCTACTTTTGGGGTGGTGGTTGGTGGTTTGTTGTTTGCGTTTTGTGGTTTGTTAGTTTTTTTTTTCTCTTTGCTCTGAAGGACAAAATTCCCTTTAGGATGGTTTGAGCTTTGCACACTTATGTTTAAATCTGTGTCTGCCTGTTCAGGGATAACTCAGACCTTCTGAGGATTCATGTTTACATCCCAGCAGCTAGGTCAAATTTAGGTGTCTAAGTGAGCTTTGCCCTGTACTTCCATCTTCCCTTACTTTTAAACAGTAAAACTGTTGGAGTGTTCCTGACTGTGTTTTGGAGGTCACAATGACTCCACTGTGCCCCAGTCCATTTGCTTGTCACTCTCTCCTTGATGAGAACAATGCACTCATGTTTCCAGAAGCCTTTCCTAGCAGTTGCTTTTGCTTTACTTGTTATTTGGTGTAGTCCACCACATTGTTGGTGAACAGAAAATTAATGTGTCATAGCGACAAAGCCTTTTGTTGTTGCAGCGACAGGATTTTTACTTCATTTTACATCAACAGTGTCCCTGTGTCAAACAAACTCTAAACCTGTTTCTCAAGTTCAGTTTGTCATGTTGCTAGTCAAGCACTCTTACAGTTCACATGCTTGGAAGAGACAGCTGAGTCAGTATATAGGCTTATGTGTCATCCTGTGAAATCAGTTGCCAATCACACGTGCAACCCTCTTAATGTGGGCACTTGTTTCCAATTCTTTTTTTGCATGTTCCGAGATTAACTATTACATAGTTACTGATACATTAAGGTGTGCTGCCACATCTGAACACTCTGACACCCATTTCTGAGTAAACTCAAGCGATGTAGTGCAGTGTCTGGGGGCAGCTGGACTGCGAATGTACAAATGGACAAGCACTTGGAGAAGAAAAGTTGCTGAGTTGTCAAAGGCTTGGGCTCTTTGAGGTGTGTCCTGCAAATGTACATGTAAATACTGATCATATTTTATTTGCTATCAGTTTTGGGAATTAATTTGTTGTCTGCTCAATATTCTCTATATTATCATAGAGATAAATAGAAGAAATGTAGCTCTGAAAAGAGGGATACTTCACTGGGATGTTCTAAGAAATTTTCAGGAATTTGATCTATATCTTTATAACTTTATAACTTTATAAACAACTTTATAAACAAACTTTATAACAACTTTATAAAGACATAGAAAACAAGATTGGAAGGCATCTGGAGTGATTACCTTGTATACCCTTTTTGCCTAATTATGCATCAGTCTTGGCTATGTGTTAAATTTTCTTTTTGATAGGACTATTGTAATAGTAGCCTTGTTACTGACCTGGTTGCTGACACTATTCACTTGTTGAGTCCTGTAAAATGTGTTAGTCATGATGCAAAGAAATGTATGTAACCAGAGGCACATACTCCAAACTAAAACAGGAATTAACAATCAATGTTACAACAGTCTTAACAGTGAAAACAAGTTTTGATTCTGTGAAATACATGTATTGCAACTTATGTAAACCTTAAACTTCCATTAATCTCTATACAAGTAGAGTTTGTGTCCATGCATACCTTCAGGATAAATCACAGGGTACTCTGTGTGGGTTTCACTCCCACAGAGCTTTTGGCTAGAAACTCTTCAGTTCAGGGACTGCTGCTAGTTTAGGGGAGGTACATAACCACAGGTTTTTGGGCTGGGGGCTGAACCGTGATAGGTAGGAAGGCTATGTTCCTTCTGTGTCATGACCTAGGGTAACTTACTGTGGTTTTGAAGAGAGATTGTATTTCTACCTCAGCACTGCCAGACTCAGAACATAATGAGTCTTTTCTTTCTGTTATTTGAACTGCTAGGAAGAGCACCTCTTTCTTCTTGGCTGTCAATTTTGGAGGTTAGTCACATGAAGATTGGAAGGAAGCAGTAGGTAAACCCCTAAGGAAGTATTACATAAAAATTCTTAGGGTTAAGCTTGACTAAAACAAAGAAGCATTATGAGTTTATTTGAAGAATAACAGTAGAAAAAAAGCCATACCTGTCTATGGCCAGATCCAGCCATTAGTATTTTTGCCAACTGTAGGTTTTATTAAAGCTGCTCTGCCACGAACATGGCATATCGGAGAAGGTTAAGGTCTTTGTGTCGATCCTTACTGGACTCATGTATGTGTTATCTTTCATAAAGTACTCATCACTATTCTTACGCACCTAACATAAAAATAATAGCATCAATAAAACACACACTCTAGAGTGTTCTGGGGGCTCTCCTCATGTATGGTTGGTTGTAGCTGGTATGTTGTAGTTGCACCTCTACAACTGAAATAAGAAGGTTAGGATCCCATGATCAGCTGTTTATTATAAGGGTATAATCAAGAAATTCCTTTGTACTAAAACAGACCTGGTGCACATTCAAGAAGAAACAAATAATAACTCAGGACACCAGTATTTGTCTATTTTCAGTGTTCTGATGCATCAGAAGGGATGTATGAAAAAATCTTAAATGAACATAGCTTAAGGTCTACTTTTTCTAAAGTCCCATTGTACTAAGTCTGGCTGGGGTGGACTTGGTTTTCTTCATGGCAGCCCCTGTGGGGCTGTGTTTGGGATTTGTGACTAAACCAAGGTTGATAGCACACCAGTGCTTTGGCTGTTGCTGAGCAGCACTTGCACAGCGTCGATGTCTTCCCTTTTCCCACTCTGCCTCTGCAGTGAGTGTTCTGCGGATGGGCAAGGGGTTGGGAAGGAGAACAGCACAGACAGCTGGCCCAGGTTGATCAGAGTGATATTCCATGCCACATAACGTCATGCTCAGACCTAGAAACTGAGGGGATTTTGGGGAACGTAGGCGTTGCTTGGAGATGGCCCTCTTACTTCTTTCTTGTGAACTCTTAATTTTGTTTACATGGTTTTGACTGGCTGTTTATCATATCCAGCTAGAATAATAATAGTAAACATGAAAAATATGCATACAACCTACATGGTAAAAAGAAAAAAAAAAAGTGAAAAAGGTACTGAACCAAAACCAAGCAGAAGAATGAAAATTAAATCCCTATGAAGGATGATGACTGATTGTATTCTGTACTCATTTTGGTTTCTAAGATGAAAATGTAATCTAGAACACTGAAGGCCCCATAATATTAACATTAATGTTTCCTTGGAGCTGTTCATTGTTTGCTACATGAAATAGTGGGGCTCTGCAAAGTCGTATCCTATACTGCAAAATTGTACACAGTAATGCTGCAGTTTTGTACTGCCACCACAGGGTATATATATTGTTGTAATCTTGGTGCTGTTACTGCAGTAAAGTAATTTAAGAGCAAAATCTCTTAAAATAGCTCATTTAAGCTTGCTCTGTGTGAAAAGCAGAGTGTACAGTGCTTGCATTTCTTTTACACTAGCTCTCTCCAGGACACTTCTTATCTTCCTTCAGTCTATTTCAGGTCACACTTCAAACAGTTCTGAAACACATTTGCACCTAATACCTAACTGCACAGGCAAAATCATCATACTTCAATACAGTTGCATTTGTATCAGATAGATATCAGGTAGAAATAATTTGTATCTAATGTCTGTCAAAGGGGTTGAAAAAATATTTTTTTTTTTGGGTGGTGGTGGGGGAGTGGGGGAGTGGGATGAATATATCTGTGAGATTAAGTCACCAGGGCAAGATGCAAAACTCATTGAAGTCAATGGATACCTTCCCAGTCACTTCAGTAACTTGATGCCAATTCCAGTGAAACAGTTCATCTCAGGATGGGCTTGAGAAAATATTGACAAGTTTTTTAAGAAATGGTGACGGGAGGGAGGGCTGAGGGAGAAGTACCACAGAGGTAGCTGGGTCAGACATTTCAGAGGTGGAAGTTCATAGAAGGGAGTAGCAGTGCCTGAAGGCACATGCTGCTATAGATACAATATGGCATATATTATTTTGAATGATGTTCAGTGCCTCAGTTTAATAGGGTGGATAACAAAGGCAGAAAGTTAGGATTGAAAATCAAACTGTTGTTGGTTACATAAAGAAACTAACCTTTAATATGTCACAGTAGCACTAAGTGATTTTTCTGTGTCTCAGGACTGGAATCATTGCTTTAGTAGTGTATATGGTACCATTACGTTATGATAAGTGGCTTATAAACACGTTCTTGTTTGAAACAGATAAACAGAGCTAACAGACTTTTCAACAGTTGCTCATTTAGATTTACTGTAAATATTAAATGTTGTACGTATACTCAAAAAATACGTGAGAGTGAAAATATTGGGTGTTTTACAGATCCCGCGAGTAAGTGATAGAAACTGATAATCTGCCACTGTGAATAATGAACAAAGTAATTCTGGATTTGGAAGTGTTTCCTTGAATGCCAGTAGGAAAAACCTGTAGCAATCAAAACAGAAAGAGTTGTGTGTGTGAATTTGACTATTAAAACATTAATGACAGCAAAAAGGAGAACTGTCACCTTGGTTTGACAAAATACAGGTCTGTGTGTGTTAACTAGCGAAATCATCAAAACATCAAGATCTGCTATCTTATGAAATAAGCTGAAGAAACACTCAAATAACCTTACCATGGAAATTTCCCTGCATCTTGTATATCCTTGGAGAGAATAAATTGTATTTCCTTCATCATAGGCTAAACATTGAATTTTATTCAGGAATGGCTTTTAAAAGGCTACTATTTTCAATGAAAAATAGGTAATGGTGTTATAATAAATTTTCTGAATTTCTGTATTAATAAATTTTGAAGTTTCAACAATATTTGTCTTTAATTATCTGTTCAGTTGTAAATAAAGAGAACAGACTTCTGTGGGATTGTTGTGGCTTTTATATGCCAGAGCCACACGTATGTGGGCAGAAATTGTTTTTTTGTGTGACAAAGTGATTAAAATTTTTATCAGAAGATTTTGTGGAAGATAACTAAATATAAACAAATACAACTGTAACTTGTTACAAAAGCTGCTGAATATTATTTTGCATGATTAAACAAAATACAACTAAAAGACTCTTAAAGAAGATTTTTTTTTTATCTGGACAAGAAAACAGATTGAAAGTCTACTTTATTAGGAATTCTTTCTAAGGAGACTACGTTCAATGCTAAGACAAGTTATATTTTATGCTCTCCTGTTTTTAATTTTCAAAGATGAGTTTTGTTCACATAGAAGAAAAATATCATAGAAACTAATACCTTAAAATTTCTTTTGACTTAGAAAAAACTGACCAAGAGAATACTGCGGCAGGAGATAAAGACATAAAACAGCCTTCCAGTAACCAAAGTGTACAACCAGAGATAGAAGAACAGTCTGTCTGGGGAAATCGCACTGATGGTGACCTCATCAGAAGTAAGTATTTCCAGAGCAAATTGCTGCCATTTAGGCTGCTTTCGCAGTGTAACGGGATACTGCCTGTTGACTCAGTTAAATGTGTGTCAAATGCAATTGTGTTGCAACTGTAATGCACGTCTACCAAATTTATTTCCCGGAATGGCTCGTGTCAGCATGCATAAGCAATGAGTTCAAAGAAAGGTGTGATTTGAGTGGTCCAGTATAATATAGACCTCTGTAGCATCTACATTTTAAAGCCTTAATGTTATGGTCTTCTCTTATAATTCATAATGGGATCTGTGTATTTAGTAGGCGTGTGAGCTGCAGTATGCGGCTGTGCTAGGTGTTATCACCTTTGGATTCTCAGGTTATACATTTAAGTGGCAGAGTAAACCATGCTGAGAGCAGTTGCTTCCAAATATACTTGAGTGCTAGTCAGATGTAAGTTTATAAAGAGGTTTGAATCCGAAAGTTGCTAGTCCTTTTAAAACTTGAAGAATGCTGTTAGACAAGATTTTCGGACTTAAGTCCTATGGAATTGTGGTTTCATTTTTAAATTAGTTTTTACAAGTCCATGTTCTTAGTGTGTGTCTTGGATGTTTTAAAACAGAAAAGGTATGCAAGATCATTCCCATTTTTCTGTCTTGAATTGAAGATAATATGCTGTCCAAAAGATCATCCACAATTGCACCCTCCTGAGGGTGAAAATATTTCTGTCAACTGCCAGAGCTAATGCTACTTTAAAATACTGTGAATGCTTGAACGTTAGTTACTCAAGGGAGTGGCAGCATGAGAAACTGTTCTCTAATTATAGGGTGTATTCAGAAAGCAAATGGACTAAATGCTGAGTGGTGCTCTAGCTCTCTGAGGTTGTTGTCTGACCACACACTTCAGGCTTAGTCTGTCTTTACACTGCACACATACTACATGATACACAGTGGGGTAAATTCATATTTGTGAACTTGCTGTTGCTATAACTGGTAATTTTCTATTGAGTTATCTGTCTCTTCTTAGCTCAGTATTGTTGGGGTTTTTTTAATCTTATCTATACAATCAACTTCTCCTGAACTTTGTGTTAGCATTTTAAGTTCTTTTCAAACCTTCATTAATATTTCTTTCTAAATAACGAATCCCAGTAAATACTTGCATACTTAATGTATTGAATAGTTATCTAGATCCTTTACAGGAAAACCTGAATTTTGCATGTCAGATATTATCTGACAATTTAAAAATAATTCTTAGGGGGCTAGAAAGAGGAATAATTTTCCTTCACAGTTTGAGAGTTTATCTGATTTCAGAAGATCATTAATTTAGGCCTAACTGTCCCTGGACAAGCAATTGCTTTGTGCTTGTGTTGAGGAAATTGGAAGGTGGATATGGCATCTGCTGCTTTTGGAGTGGCCTCCTTGTCATTCCCTTTTCCTAGAGGCTTCCTTATTCCCAGACCCACAGGAAAGCAGATTTATTTGTTAGCAGTTAGCAGCATGCCTGAACTATGGAGGAAAGGACTAAGGACAGTGGGGTGGTGCTGTGTTTCCTCTAATCCATTCACCACAAGGACGTACTGTAGTGGCTGCACTGGGAAAGTGGGAGGGGAAAAGGTAAATTTTTCAACATATAGTAGCAATTGCAGCAGATTGTGCAAGTCTCTGGTAAAGTGACTTGGCACTTATATGCAGTTATATGTCTTTGTGATGGGAGGGTTATCTGTTGTTGAATTAAAAAACTAACAGGAAAAAGGGCAAAGATAGGATAAAATTCTGATGTATCATGTACTGTTCCGGCATGCATAACTGCTTCTCCTGGAGTCATTGGCAGTTTTACTTTGACTTTATGAAAAGCAAGTTTAGATGAAAGCTGGAAGTTTCTAAAATTCCTAGTCTTAATAGTTGAGTTTTGTGTAGTAGTGGCTTTATGAGACATGTTTGAGTAGCTGCTATGATGCAATCCTCTCTTTGTTTCAAATTAATGATTTTTTTTTTTTTAACCTTAAGCATCAATGTTCAAGTATTCTAGATGGCAGAAATAAAAAAGATGACATTAAAGTAGCTTCATTCTCCTTTTCTTTTTGGACTGTGGCTATGAGTAGGGAAGTCTGTTCCACTTAAAAAAATGATGAACAGTGTTTGGCTCAATTACAAGTACTTCTTGTAGTTTGCAGAAGTTCTACAACTCGATCTACCTAGTAACCATAGAACAAGTAGAGCAAAGAGAAGCTTGTTTATCACAAATGTTACTTAGGTATTTCATCTTAAGTAACAAGTATCGTAGCTTAGAAAGGCTGTGATTCAACCAGATCTGTTACCCACGGTACCAAAGCTTGCAGAATATTGCATATTAAAAGAAGCTTGAGGTTAAGCATAAACAGTGTTTTGATCATTACAATTATTTTTAAACTGTTTCTTTAAATTGTTTTAAATAGGGCATACTTCAATTTTTTTTTGATGTATTAACAACCATTCACCACTATCCTAATGATTCAGTTTCCTTTTTTCCCTATACAGATTGTTTTCCACCCCCACAGCTGATGCATACCCCGTTTGTGTTAGCCTTAGTTTTCACTTTATAAATGTTTCCAGCGTTTCATTTCCAAGATTTTCCTTGTTTGCAGCTGTTTTATCCTGCTGTTATATGGAAGTAGATTAATCAGTTAGTTTTATTGGCACACCAACAACGAACTCCAGTGTTAGAGACTCTGTAATGACTTCATTATGTATGATTTCTCATTTGCACTTGTGAACTCAGTTTACCAGGCAACATCAATAAACTAAAATGCTGCCCCCATTCTCCACAGTAAGACATTTTCAGTTCACCTTGCCCTGCCCTTGCAGTCCTTTTCTCAAATCCCCTTTTTTAAATCTCCAGATGGTGAGATTCCTCCAGATTAGCCCTTTCCCCACCTCCTTTGGAGCGTCCCTTTACACCCACCCCCCAAATGAAAACATTTATAATATCCTGGGTAAATGAAAAGCTTCAACCAAGGAATTAATAGTTTTTCAAAGGACATTGAGAATCATGGTAGAGGAATATTACGTTCCAGTGCACCCCTTCTTCAAAAGGTTACTGTATACTGACATATTAACAGGGGAGGGCTAAATAAGAAGAAAATGGTTACATTACCTTTCTGTATTAATTGTTAATGTGCTTGCATAAGTGTTACTGGAATACTGCTTTCAGTCAGAGAAGGGTCAGGGGAGAACCACAAATATCTCAGGAATGACTGGAGTAGTTGAAAACATGCCTTATTGTGGAAAAAACTAGATCTCAATCTGTTTGGTGTTAACAAAGAGGATAAAGAGGGGCTTGCTGAGTTCCTAGGAAGCATGACACCACAATGAACAGAAATTCGGTAAGACGATTCTTCAACTGCAGCAAACAAAGGGAGAACTGGATGTAATGTCTGGAAGTTCAGTTAGACTAGAAATAAGGTGTCTATTTTTAATGGAGTATTTGAGAACAGGAAGAACTGCCAAATATTTGGTGGGTTTAGGTGTGTTAAATTGGCCTTACTCTTCACAAATGGCCATTGTTATCCATATCCTCAATTTTAGAACCTGAGAAAGTGAGAGTCTCTTTTCCATAGAGATTCCCCCAAACTGGGATAACCTTATGTCTTTCTTGTCAGGTATTCTTCAAGGCAACATTGAGACCTATTCCTTTCTATTCACAGACACGCACATATTTTGCATTTTATTTCAGGCTGTAGAGGTTCTGCTTTTGAAAAGTGCTTAGCCTAACGATAGCTACATCTGCTTTTCCTTCTCCTTCAGCAGTGCATTTTAAATATCTGCAAACACCTTCTGCATATTTTCATTGTATGATCTGGTGGCCTGTAATGGAGATGTTCTGCTTCTGTTATCACTCACCTTTGGCAAGTGTAGAAGAGTGGATGTTAAAACATGCAGCTGGGAAACCTCTGGCTATAGGAATGAAGCCATAGGAGTTTTTGCTGCTCCATGTTACCACAGTGCCCTGCTTTGTTCTTTGGGAAAGGTTGGAGGGCTTTTTTCCCTCATAAAGAAAAAAGGCTGTAAAGGTGGATTTAAGATTATTTAGGCAGAATTTTTACAGAGGGTACTAGGTTATCATCAATGTGTGCTGTTATGCAGGGGAAGGAATGTTTAGGAGGGAAGAAAATGCCAGTCGTGAACACTATTTGCTTGTGAGGATTTAATCTTCTTTCCAGTTCTCAAGCAGGACCTTAGCTATGTGATATTTAAGAAAACAAAAAACATCTACCATAGATTCAAATTGTCATGAATAATTGATTAATAATAATCCAATTCTCAAGATTAAATACCTAAAATATGCCCATGTTTTACAGATAGAAAGGTCATTGCTATCCATCATTTCCTAGCTTCAATTGCCTCTTTCTCCTCCATGAAACACCCTCCTAACAAGAGTGGTTCTTCAGAGAAAGGGATGCTTCATTCAGCTCTGTGGGGATTAAACAATTCTACACGTTCTTGTGCCCACTATTTCATCTACTACATTTTTCTTTATTGCATTTTGTTTTATTGAAATATAAAACTAGCTGGTTTTATCTTTTTTGTTTTCTATGTTTTTATGTTAACATTTTTACTTAATGTTACTATTTAATTTTAACATCTGGAGATTCCCTTTTCCATCTGGCTGAGTGATTTCCGAAGTTTAAATTATGCAGTTTGTTTGAGACGTTTCCTGAGAAGAAGATGATAATCTGACGTTAGAACTGGTCTTTCTGTTTGATATTAATCCAAATAACTTTTCTTGGCTAATTTATGGTGCACAGTTATCTTACAATTATTGTGATTTCAGATGATTCTGTTTATTCTATATACAAAATAGTGCAAAGTGCTTGAGATAAATGGTTCTCATCAAAGTTAGAAAGTAAGACAGGTACAGTCGTCTTACAGCATAACTGAGTGTGTAACTACAGAAACCGTGCAGAATAGATTAATGGAAATTATTCAAAATATATTGTTGAGTGTGAAAGGAGTATTCTTCTAGGTAAAGAAGTGATTTATGTACAGTGTTCCAAATATACTCAGGTATAAAAAGTGTGAGACTATGAATGAACAAAACTTTAATCACTTCAATGCTTAAATAGAGGAATGAAGCATTTGGTACTTAGATCCTTCTTTAAAAGAGAGAAATCTTTGAGGAATCTGGCCAGTAGAAGTAATGGAGGTGTGAGGGTCTCCTCTCCCAGGGCAATTTTCTAATCCTCTCTGCAGCAGAGAACTAGCTTGTGTTACTTCTGTTTCTGCCCCCGGACCTGGCAAAGCTCTTACTACTTCTGTACTAAAAGTCCTCAAAAAACTCCTCTCATGCCTATTCAGGAGCTTGATGTGTTTTTAGCTTCTTCCCAACCAGCTGTAAGATGGCTGACAACACATGCATTTTTGAAAAGATTCTTTAAAAATACTGTGTGTCAGCTGGTTCCCTTAGCACAACACTGGAGGCAAAATGTGATTTATTACAGTAGTTTTGAACTGGTTTTGAATACAAAAGAGCTAATTTGGGAAATTAACTGGGAAAGAG
>NW_010236410.1:17215-21197 GCF_000690775.1 Eurypyga helias
TTTCTTCATAGCTGCCTACTGGGGTTACTGGGGCAAGTTTTCAGCTACTAAATAGTGAAATATGTTTTTGATTATGTAAACTGGAAGAAAGATGACTATGTTACAGCATATTCAGAGTATTCGTGCCAGTCAAGATAAAGCATCTCATAAAGGTGGTAGTGAAAATTATGCTGTTTAACAAAATTGTGGAATTTAGTTGGCTTGAAGGCTGACCAGTGTGTTTATTATGCATCAAAAGTTCTAGGTCCTGTGAAGGACCCATGGATTTATACCTACTGCTGATGCACCAGTTGAAGCTGAGGAGAAGAATAATTTATAGTGCTCTTGCAGTAGGCTGAGAAATACAAGTGAGAAAGCAGAAGCTAGTGCTGTCAAGATACCAAGGGACCAAACATTTTCACTATTCCAAATAAACTAAGCGGGGTTTGCAGCTGGTGCACACATACACAACTGGAGCTCATGTTTGCTAATGTTCACCTAAGTCTTCATGATTCAGCTGGGGTTGTTTAGATTTCCCTCCTCCATTTTTTAATGGATAAAGGTGATGCACATTTTCCAGTCTCTACCTGGAAGACTTATGCAGAAAGTTAGGCCTCTTCTTGCTGAAAGTGTATCCATCTTCTCACCATGTTGATTTCCCCTTGGAATTTCTGGGATCAAACTGCTCAACTGAAACAATTTTACATCCAGGGAATTTCACACCTCATTGTTGCACAACCGTAGCATTTTCATTGAATTTTCATTTCACCCTCTCCTGGGCAGAGAGGCATTTTCACGGATAGCTGTATCCTTACAGTTACAGTCTTCAGAGTTTAAGACTGGGTTTTCAGTGTTTGCAGAAGTTGCCTGTGGATCAACCCGAGTGTTGCTCAAGTCAGGAGCAAACAGAGCTGCTGTGGGATGCAGATGTTTTCTGTGTAGCCTCTTCCCTTTGACTCTAGGTTGAATGTTTCGAAGCAATGGAGTTAATGATGGGCTGCGACAGGTGAGGAATTTGTATACCATGGTAACTCCACGTGGAGAAATAAACTTCTTGCTGTTGTTGATCCATTTACAGAACAATAGTCAAACTTCAGTGAGAACTTTAAACTGCACCAGATGACCATAAGATAGATGCCTGTATTCTGCATATCACTAGTAGCCAGAATTACCTGCAGCCTTTCATTTTCTGTTTTACCTTACTTTTGACTCTCAGAACATCATCTGAATTTATGGTCTGAGGCTGGGGAAGTTTGGATGGCAGTAATCATCAGTACCAGACAAAGGTGAAATTCTTCAAGTAACGTGAAGATTACTGTTCTTGCTGTGTTTGAGCCTGAAGTAAATTGTATCTTAATTTCAGAATATTTTCCTTCCTTGTATTGGTACTGTCTCAGAATTAATGTGCTGTTATGCCTTGATGGGAAAGAATATTTATATTCTTTTCCTGATTATTTTCTCATATAGGGGAAAAAGTACAATATATTTGTAGTGGTTCCTTAAAGAGGAAGAGTAATAAAACTCTGACTGTGTTCTATGTGAAATATTATACTACAAGTCCAATGAGTCAGTGTGGTTTCAGTCTATTTTCAGTACTAACAGTATTCAGTTCACCGTTTTTAGCGAAGAAAACACCAAATTACAAAGTGCGTAAAAGTATCGTCATGGAAGTTGTACTTTTAGGAACCTGTTTTCTGGCAATATGTTTTGAACTTCAGCCATGGCAAAAATTCTTTTAGTTCTATCTTTTAAATTTTATTTTATGTTTGCTGTCATGTGTGTGGGATGCCTGCAGTAAGTTCATACAGCTGAAAAATAGTACTGTATATTGCGTGTGTATCAAAATAATTAAATTAATGCTTCAAAATGTAGACAGCCAGAATAGTTTTTAATCTTTTGAATTTTGTATTTACTGATAAAAAAGAGAAAGATGAAGAGGGGCTCATGGTCACAGCAGGAGGCTTAGCTAAGTAATTATGGTTGAACATTTTTCTTTAAATAGCTGTCCAGGGGAAAGAAAGGTCTGAATACTACTTACTTGTTCTGCATTCTGGTAATATCTGCAGTGCAAAAGTACGTACAAGTACCTTTCCGTGAAGGTATTTTTGTAAAGGATAGGGAAAAACAGGAGCCTATTTGCATGTTGTTGTGGTGGTGGTGTTTTGTTTTCCCTTTTAAAAAAAATAAAAATTCATCACCATCCAAACCCAAAGGGTCCCTATGAAAAACATTCAAATGCCAAACAGCTGTGGTCACTCAGGCTATTTCTAATACTGGTTTTGTTAACTCATTATCCTGCTGAGGTAGTCCTCCAGAAATATTGAGGCTTGATTTAAAAGAATGATGAATTATTTGCCACCTAAGCCTTAACTATTTTTAAACGAACTGCAGTGTTCTGGCATGTGAGAAACATGTTTTTTGTATGGAGACTACTCTTGGCCTATGTGATCATGAAATGCAAACCCATGGCATTCTAACACAAGATTTTTCAAATTCCTAGGTTTGTGTCTGAAACTATGAAAATTAGAGGTTTAAATTTTACTTTTAAATTTCTTCCCTCAAATTCTATACAGTGTCTTGATTATCATGTTTTCACTTTAATCTGAAGCAATAAATATTATGCCACTTGTTTAAAGGAGATGATAAGTTTTAGCAATGCTAATGTTAATTACAGCAGAATTTCAACTAAGAGACTATTTCCTGTTGCAGAGGTTCCTGAAGCTTAAGTGAGTTTTATTGATTTATTGCTCAGACTTAAGGTTGTATAATGTTTGCATAAAATGTTATGAAGTTTGCTTTTGAGACAAATCAAGTAGAGCAAACTGTTAGGCAAGCCTATAAAATATGTAGCCTATGAGTCAGATTTCACTTTCAGGGCAAGATTTTGCCCCTGAGAGACATCATAAGCCGTTTGCCTGTCCCTCAGTGGAGCAGAAGCAAGCCTGTCTTCAAGTATAGGTAGCTCTGTAATACATCTTTCTTTAAAAATAAAACCTCTTTCCCAGTTAGAAGGCATATACCTTTTCCCATATCCTTTCTTTATTAGGATAGATGCATATTTAATGGTATTCTATAAGTTGCAAGTTGAAGTAAAACTCACGTTTTAGCAGAAAAGTAATGAAAGATTATTATACTGACCAAAATTAGCCGTAAGATCAGTGTCAAACCAGAGTAAACATCATTTAGGTCTGTACAACTGAGAAATATAGATTACTGAACAATACTCTATTCTTGAATTTCAAAATGAAGGAAAAATTAAGTTTTAGCAAGAAGATTTAGGATCAACCTGACTGGAAGGGTTTGAGTGAGTGATTAAACTGAGTTTTTCACAGAGGTGATATAAAAAAAATACTTAGATGGTGAGCCAGGGCTAACTTTGGGTAACGTACATGTAGTTTTTGTATATATATAATTTTCTTAAAATACAGCAGCTCATCTAACAATTCAGTATTTTCTAGATCACTTTGTAACTATGACTTTATAAAGTAGTTCCCCACCTCAACATATACTTTTTACTATGTGCTGACTTATTTGTGATAATAGTCACTATAGTATTTATAACGTAAGATCAGTATTGAGAAATATTTTTAGATGGGAATAGACCTTTCAGTGGGACTGTGCACTAATCACTCTATATAAAGTATATAGCAGTGTACGCTCATGCTTCTGAACTTCTTGTAAAAATCCTCTATGTGTTTTGTAACAGTCTTCATCACAGCCGTTCTGTAAACTGTTCTGTGCTGGATCAAGACTTGGAAACTTGGAACTAGTGTGAGTTTTATACTTACAACAAATAAGACAGTGTTTAACTTTGGAAAGATATGGAAGGGAAAAAAACCAATGCACAACACCATTTTAAAGGAGGAATTCTAATGAAAATTAACTTTTTTTGTCCCTTCATCTTCTTGTTCCTTTCTTTTGACCGTTACTTCATGTACTTCTCTGTCAACTTGTTTTCTGATTCCCATCTGTAGGGTAGTGCTATACCTGAGGAATCTTTTCC
>NW_010236410.1:21216-65688 GCF_000690775.1 Eurypyga helias
GTTTTGACCATTTGTGTATTACAGAGCATCTGCTACTCTAGCTCTCTGGGAAGAACAGTCTAATGGAGAGACCTCATCTGCTGTGCTATGCTTTCTCCATGAACAACAGAAAATAACCTGCCAAAAGCTTTCTTTTGTTATGATGTCTGCATCCACACCAGAGATTCTGCTGGGATAGCTGGAATAGGGCAAGAATTTTAGGTCTCATTATCAATATTTCATTGGATATTTGTGGAACAGGTCCTTGTGGAAAAGGAGAGAAGACTTGTTTGATAGCACAGGGAAGGTTCCCGTAGAATAATCCCCTTTGGTCTCAAAATTTAAACTCAGAGTTAGAAATCTGTTTCACAATGACAAGAAAATAAAGGATATGGATTAGAGATATGGCAGAAAGAGAAGTGGTGGCTATCATGGTGGAATCAAAGTTGGAAGAGTGATGAAGGTTTGTTCCCATTCCTAATAAATTGTTCTGCATCCTATTTCCCATATTTATTTTATAAAGTAAAACGAGAGAGAAAATACTGACCCATCCCTATTATAGTTACTGTCTCTAAGCCATTTTTCTCTTTTCTGTTTGCATAATTTTCTCTAGTCCCTCTTTTACCTATCTTTGTTGTTTGTTTGAACAGTCCTTTTTCATGTTTTCTCACTTCTTTCTCTATTACAGCTGCATATCTGTAAGCAATGACAGGAAGGTTGTGCTCAGAGGCTGACTGGAAATGGTTTTAAAGTGCTTGAATATAAAGGCCTCTTCACTGCAGCTTCTGTGTGTTAACATCAACATTTAAACTATTTTGCAAGTAGCAATGAACCTTCTTATTAGAATGAGTATTTTGACTATTAGAGAATTAACAATAAATTAAACATTATGAAAAGAACCTGTGCATTCAGAGAAAGAAAACCCAAAACAACTGTTTAATGAAAATCATGCTATGAAAATCTCAGCTTCTGGAGTCATGTCATTATGTGAGATTTAAATTTTCATAAAATAAACAAAAAATTAACCAGCTCTTAGACAGTAGCTACTGACAAAAGCTGAAAGTTAAAGGCTTAAAACTGTGAATGCCAATAAAATGGATGTATTGAAAAATAAAATACTGATGATTTTTGAGTAGTTTGGCTTGGCAGTACCGCAGAGTACAGAAACAAGGAATTTTGTCTAAATTAGCATAGCACTAATTCAGTATGAGGTGGTAGGGAGATGTTCTCATTGTGAGATAATTCCAGCAGCCTAAGCAAAAACCAATAATATATAGCTAGTTATGGTGAAGAGTAAAGAAGAGGGTGCTGGAATTAACTCCAAGTGGCAGGGCTATGGCAGCAGTGCAAGTAAAATGGCAGATGGCATGAAACTTCGGAGTGGATAAGGATGTATCAGAAACAGTGCAGTTCTGCCCTTTTGGCACTTGTTTGAATGGTTTCCTAAGAGTTTTTTTGTTTGGGGTCAAGAAATGGAAGAAGGGAGGCTGAAATGTTTCCCAAGTATAGAACAGCTGCAAAGCACAAAGGGATAGAGGCAGCAGTTTGGCTCACCCATCACCAGCCTGGTCAAGCTGCTGTTGCTAGTGATGACATTAATGCTCTTATGGGGCTGAAGGCAGCGAAGGAGCAAAGGAAGGTCATTTGCGTGTAGTGTAGTTGCTGTCTTTGCCAGGAGACAGGGGTTGCCACTGCACTTCAGATCTTTTTGGGTAAGAGAAGCTTTGCTGCATCAGCTATGACTTTCTAAAGCTCTTGAATTGTAAAAGGACAAAAAAGAAAAAAATAGTAAATGTAAATTCTAATGCTTACAGTTAAAATGCTGTTTCTTTTCTGTGAAATCCTTCAGCTTATTTGCAAAACCTTGTAACAAAATGGTTTTAGGTGTAAAACTGGGCAGCTTTCAGTATTGTGAATAACATTGGCTTAGCAGAGATTTCACTGCTGTATCTGCAGTCCGTTTTAAAATAAGTAATTGTGATCAGTGTACAAAAGAATTTTCTTTTTCTCTGCAAATAAAGGGAAGTATGTCTTCTAAATAAGACAAAACAAAAGATTTTCAGAAAAAAGATCCTTATTGCAAGAAGCACTGATTCAGAGCATGGACGTCATCTAAATTTAAATGCTACTTAGAAGTATTTTTGAACAAAAGGTGAAATAAAAAAAATTCAGTGGGCCAAAGTATGTAGTCTGGTAAGTTGAAAGAAATATTTTTTATATTTTTAATAGAGAATGAAAATGATTCCATATGCAATGTTGAATGCTTTTAAACATGTTGACATAAGAATATTCCCTTTCTGTATGTTAGAGATAAACCCCAGCATTCTGCTGCTATTCAGTCAGTTCTGCAGTATAAGGACTTGCAGGTGCTACTGGTCTCTACTATATTGAAATTGTTTGGGCAGAACAATTTCATAGAGATTTATATCTTTTCATTAATAGAGAATCAGAATTTTAGCTCAGTTTTGGGATGAAAGAAAAAAAAGGTTTTACAGGTAATTTCATCTCATTAAGACAATTTGCCTGTTTCGTCAGATAATCTGGTGCTTTCTCTTTTGTGTTAACGCATTTGTTTCTCTGAATTTTTGTGCTTGTAGTTGTTGGTTACTGATGGGACACTATTTTTTTAGCAGGACAGATTTGTAACTGCATGGCTCAGATATCAGAGCTTTCTTCTGAATTGTTTGAGCAGCTTATGCTTTGCTTCCTTTCAGGAAACTAAATGCATCATTTTTAGAGGAAGTTCGGTCTTCACCCGATACGGTCAGCAATCTGACTTTTGCACTGCTCTGAGGGATGTATGGGGAGGCAGCAGGCAGTCTCATTTAGCATCTTTTTTTTTATATTGAATTCCGGTAATGGGGTCACGTATGAAAGCTTGGCCAGGATGGGTGGGTTTGGTCAGCTGAGTCAGAAAGAGGACTTCCTAGATCATTTTGGTAGAATACAGTAAATAAGGAGTAAGTAAAAAACATTTTCCTATGTGATAATTGTTGGTGACAATGATAACATGTTAAGCACATTCAGCTTTGGATTGAACGCACAAATCTCTTAGTTGATAAATTTTTATATTCTGAAATAGAACACTGCCTTTCCTTTCAGCATATGAAACTACTGGTTTAGTGCAGAACAAAGTTAAACTGCCTGCAGGGTGGGGAAGGGAAAAGGCAGTGAGCTCTGATGCACAGGCAGCCTTTAGTCTGTGGTTGCTTGCAGTTTTGAATCTAGGGAAGGAAAAAAAGACAATTTAGGTTTTTCGAGGGCTCTGGTAAGGGGACTTTTCAAGGTGTATTCTCAAGAATGTGATTTGTACAGCTTGCACAAAAACGTTTTGGGTGAGATTGTGCCATATCTCTTCAAGGCACACCAAAGCAGTTCAAAAACCAGCAAAAGAGCTGTCATTTCTGGGTGATCCTGATGCCAAGCTGGTGTATTAGTGGCATAAGGCAGCCCAAGAGCCAGCTTTGGTTACAGTAGCTGTGCTTGGACTTTCTGTGTGTGGCTCAAAATCTTTTGGTGACCTGGGGTCCTTGGAGTGCTTTGGGAGGGGGAAGCCCCACTCGTCCAGCCTATAGGCATAGCAGCCAGCTGGATTGGTGATGGAGGTCCTGCGCCCATCTCCTAGACCCTGCTTGCCATGAGGGAATTCCCGTAGCTGAAGGACACCCATAGCAGAGACTAACTCTTTTCAGTCTGTTTAATGTTGACTGTGCAGACACATGTTGCTTCTCTTTCTCCTCACACTTTGATTTTTCAGGATTGGGAAATAAATGGATACTTGCTGCGCTCTTTACTAAGTTTCCACATCTTTATTCTCCTACTGACAATCACTCTATTAACTATCTAGTCTGTAGTAATGACAAGCTGGATCATGAAGAGTTATTGTTGTGGCTCTCAAGTCCTCGCCCTGCTTTCTGACACAGAATTTCCATTTTCCATTATGCCGCTGTTGCTGAATGTGGGTGATTTTTGGTCTGGGCTCCAGGAGCCTCTCTGACCTCGAGCAAATGGGGAACTATTGCTTCAACACTAGATCACTGTATAAGTATAATGTGTTTATCTTAATTTTATTTAACTGCTTATCAACTAGCAATTTATCATTTAATTCTTTTCTTACTTGTAAAATTTGTAGCAAACACTTCAGTTCTGGTGAGATTTAACTTGTGATTTTTTTTTTCCTTGTTTTTTCCTCCCTACTCTTTTCTGCCCTCACAGACTGAAGTGGCTGAGCTCACTATGTGTTTTTCCCTTTCTGTCTCCTTCCCCTCCAGTGCTGTCGTCTTCTGGGTGGTTGCTATCTGCTCTTTTTTCTTTTGATGTTTTTGCCCTACAATTGTTTTAATAATGCAAAATCCCAAGTTTTAGCTTGTTCCTCATGGTTCCTGCCCATTTGCCTCTCCTGTTCCATTTTCCTTGCAGCTGTGCTTTCCCTCTTTCTTGCTTTGGTTTTCTGGTAATTGATATCAGCTGATGCCAAACTTAGCATCTCAGCTCTAGGTTGTGATAAAGAATAGCAAAGAGAGAATAAGTGCAGCAAAGGGATCAGAAACTTAGTTATCAATGTATGTATTAATATTTTGAACTGGTATTCTGTGTTTTCCTACTATCTTTTCACATTACCCTCTCTTTGTTGCTGTTGTTCTGATTTGACTCCTATTTTTTTATTTCTGCATCTTGTTAGTTTTGTTAATAGCATTAGGTATTAGAATTACAGAGATGACAAAAGACAGAGGAGTGAGAGCAGGACCTCAGATTCACACTTGAGGTGGAGTACTGTTTGGAGTCTTCTGAAATTCTGTCACTTATGCGAGTGAAGGACTAGAAATCAAGGGAGCAGTGAACATTGCTCATTCCAAGCATCTGCTTTCATGTTCTTTTTAAAACCAAGTACAGCCATTTTTTATGTATATTTGTATGAGTTTACAGAACACTGTAATCTTGTCATCTGAAAAATCAGTATATATGATCAGCAGAGAATAAACTGACCTTTGAGTATTTTCTCACTCAGAGGCAAATGGTGAACGGGCTAGGCTGCGAAGCTCCTTTGCCACACCATCCCATGTTCTTTCCTGTCTAGTTTGTCAGTGGTCCCTGGGGTTTTAAGGAAGGGAGTAAGAGATGCTGGAGCCAAACCTGTTTGTGCGCTTGCCCAGGTTAAGGCTGTAAATGACATTGAGGTTATCTCTCCTGTCTGGTACATCCTGCTGTGCTGCTTATGAGGCAATACCCAGCAAGGGATATCCTGTTGTTTGAAGCTCCCCTTTGATGTTTATTATTTGATTTGGGAACAAGTAACACAATGGTGAGGGGCATCAGAACTGTTTGAAATATTTGACTTAATGTCTTAAATTCCATGGGACCCCAGTGTGTCTTTACGCAGTGGTATAACCATATGTTGTGGTAGGTACTAATTGCATGACTGCTGTAATTGTCATGCCAGCAGCTTGGATTACCTTTTTTGCGTCTAGTGGTTAATTAACCTTCCTTTTAAAATCAGAGCTCCAGAAGCAAAGCATTCCATTCCTCAGTGAGATGGGTTTGTATTGGGTTTGAACCCTTTGTATCCTTTATAGTGTGGGGGACTGTCTTCATTTATTAAATTACTGATTATTTGTGTTGGAGAAATAGATCACTTTCAGCACTTTAGAAAGTATCAAAAAGCCTAATTCTCTGATTCTTAATGCATTTACTATTTTGTTCTCAAATACAATTTCTACAAGTCACTGTGCATTATAAAGCAAGATTTAACAACAGCAAAAAAAATCAAGTAGATTAAGATGCCTCTTAGATACCTACATAGAAAACATGCATAACTAGGTATTTCACCTTAAATCCAAAAATATCAGCTTCAATAGTAATTAATGAATGTGTAAAACACCATCAATATGCCTGTGGGATGTTGGAATGGTGACCATGACTTAACCTGCCATTGCACACATCTGTGCAATGGTTACCACTGCCTTAAGTAGTTGCAATGATATGAAACGTAAGAGCAAATATACTGCAATTCTTTTCCAGTCCTCTAGCAGAATGTATGAGGAGGAAGATGGGTAGATTAATGTTGCAAGTGAAAAGCTTGCAATAAAATGACCCACTTTTGAACACCCCTTTAAATAGAAATTTATTCCCAAGGTGTTGGATGACTGTTACCTATATTGTCCTTTTTTGTGTTTGGCTCTTTTCTTGGATTTTTCATGGCGAGCTACTGCTGTTTTTCTCAAGAAGTGAACAACTGTATGCTACAGTAAGAACTATATTCCAATTTATGTAGATGTGGCTTAACAATCATTGCATTATGTGAAACATCTTTATTTCTAATGATACTGTGATCTAGCAAGAATTTTCAAGTCATCAGCAAAGTTTGTCATAGATGCCAGTATTTGCAGTCTCACAAAAACCGTTGCTAATGATAGCAAGATGTGTGTATGATAAAAAAAGAGAATTTACTGATAATCTGATGGTAATTCGAAGATAAAAGGATATTTGGACTTTGAGATAATTGCTAAAATATAGGTAATTGAAAATGTTAAGGATTTACTCAGTTCAGCAATGATTAAAAATTTCCCGTTGCCATCACTAAAAAAACAGCAGGTGTTTCTTCATTTTGCAAAAACACGTCAGGAAAGACGATTTGTAAATAGAGAAATTCACTCCACATTTTCAGTGGGAATGCCTATCAACTTTGTAAACCTCTGGCTACCAGCCCTTTTCATGCTTCCCTGTGGTAACTGCTTCTTTCTGGGTATGTCAAAGACATCTCTATACAATTCCTGCAACCCTTCAAACACTGTGTAAGGTCCTGCAGTGCCTTCCTTTGGAAGCACTGCAGGTGTCTTTGCACAGATTTAAGAGTACTCGTGGCACCTTCTCATTCACTTGTGTCGCCTTCTCAGGCCATAAACACACATGCACACATTTGCTGTTCTCGTCAACCCTTCACTGACTGAGCTGATGGGATAAAAGGTCTTTTCCCTTTGTCCCCTGCCAGCCCCATTTCTGTTATACCTGGTGTTCCATGGATGTGTTCTCAGACGTATTTTAACAAAAAGTGTTCTCAGTGTGGGTCCTGTAAAACTCGTACCAGCAATTTTACTACAATATTTTCATTACAAAGGACATCCTGTTTCATAATAATATATTGTATTCATTTTGAAGATGTCCTTATGTCTTACAAGAAGCAATTCTAAAAAGGTGGTTGATGCTGTTAGTTGGTACTTTGTTTTCCTTGTAAAGTCAGCATGGTATAAAAAATTCAGTGTAAAAAATTGATTTTAAAAGATAGATTGTACCTTGATGGTACCTTGTTATTTAGTTAATGTATGCCTTCTGTGATATGGAAGCTGCAGTATATGCTATTTATGTCCTAGAAAATATTCAAAAATAATTGCTGACAAAAGCCACTTCACAGGTTGACTCAGAGGTACATCTTGTAATCTGAATGTTAATATTCTGGAAAGCTAGGCAGAGAAAACTATTGATGTAGTTTGAAGATCCGTGTAGAGACTAGTCAGGATTTTAGTTAAGGTGGGGAGGGAGAGTGATTTGATATTTGAGTTCTCCCAGCTTCACTGAAATTTTATGCTTATTGAGAATATGAATGCATACAGTTTGTAATATTTTTGAAAAGGTAAGATTTTTTGCTAGTCAGTTGGAAATGTTGCCTTTTATATCTCAAGAATTTATGTCTTTTCCAGAAGCAGTTTGGAATTACCTTAGTTTTACTCTAGAATCCAGGCAGTCTCTGGTTTTACTGTGTAATCCATGACTATCTGTCACTTGCTTTATTTTTTCCCTCAAGCTTAGGTCTGTGTTAAGAAGAAGTACTGATAAAAAACAGAGGACTGATTCTTACCTCCCTTGCATGTGATCTCTTCCATTTGATTCATACAGAGGGAGTAGGAGCAGCTACCGCTGAGAGCAGTTTCTCCAGCTCAAATTACGATGTAGATCTTGGCTTTCAACATTAATTGACCCAAGCAGGATCTCTGTTTCCTGAAAAGAGCTCATCTTGTTATGGTTGTAACTGTTTTGGGAGGCAGAGAAGTGTTGATATTTTCACATGAAATGATACTTTGTAATCTCTCTATTTGAAAATACAAAAGGTTACATTGTATTTAAACCCAGGAGTTGTGTATTTCAGTCCTCCCTAGTCCACCTGCAAAAATACTGCTTCTGTGGCCTGATCTAATGTCACAAACTATTGTGTCATAGATGAATTAAAACAGGGTTCTTATCTCTCTGGGTATGCAGTTGGATGACTCAGGCTGTAAACTAGGACGTACTTTTTCCATCAGTGGCATTGGTTAGCCTAGCAAACTCCATGGGCATCTGTATCAGCTGCCTTGGAATTGCTTTTGATGTGATTAGGCTATAAATTAGCTGTCTTAATTCTTCTTTCCATCCTGATGTTTTCTTTTGATTCATTTAGACTTCAAGGAGTCTCTATTCCATGTGTGTTTGTTGTTGTGTTTTGTCTAAAATCCCTAATGATAGCTTAGACTGTCCTCTTTCGGTTGAGTTTCCCTGTGTTGACATGCATTTTTCTGTGCATATTCATTTAAACTGTGCTAAGGATTTTGCAGTCTGAATGAGAATGTGCATAGTTACTTAAAAACCACCAAAACTATAGTAAATGTTTAGTACTCAGATATTTATTCACCAGATAGTAACCTCACAATTAAATTATTATGTAAAGTCAGTTAAATAACAGCAGAAGTTACTGTATTAAGGCCCACTTTGCAAGGAAACCAATGACAAGTAAGCAGTGAAACACACTAATAGATTATATGCTATAGCAATATATTGCCTTTTTATTGCTTTTCCACAGGCAGCAGATTCATGTATAGTTATAACTAGTGACATTATCTGCTAGTTTTCTATCAAAAAAGATTCAGTCTATTGAATCATTAATCCAATATTTATCATTCTTATTGAAAATCCACTAGTGTTAGTACTGGGTAAAATATTGACTTAAATCTACTGGTTTTGCTAAAGATTAAAACCATATTAACCTAAAAAGCACAGTATTTCTTAGGACATTTAAAACTATTCATTGTGGATGTTTGAAATGACAATATTTCTATGTTGTGTGAGGAATGATTTTTTTTTTTTAAATCTTTAACATATAGTAAAGGGACCACTGCCATCCTGATTTGAAGATGCTGAATGTTCATCCAACTCATATTTGAAATTTTGATGTGTATTGCATTAGTTACTGCATATCAAGAATAAAATTTTTGCTCATACATAGAGTGTAAAATGGGATCTTTTGTAGCAGCACACGGCCTGTTTAGAATGATATAACAGGCGCTGAATGTTCACATATCAAACAAAATGCCATCTTTCTGTAGAAAAGAGGTGTCAAAAAGTTTCTTTGTACCTTTAACGCATGTGATTATGTAGTACAAAATGCAGAGTTTGTAAAATTTCTTGAATATACAGGCAAAAAATGAATAATTCAAAACAACTCATAAGTTCTACATTCTATTGTATCTTTTATAACGCAGGCAGAAGATAGCATTGTGTTCCCAGTAGAGCTGAATTTGCACAAGTTACACCTCTGAAAATGCCAGATGGTCTATGGTCTACTTTTGAGAGCTGTCACATATGTAAAGATTTGAAAAAAGAAAGACAGCTGAATGAGAGCAGTGGATCATTAAAGAGAGAGTGAGAGTCCCTGGGTATCACTGTGTTTTAAGAAGCATGGTGTCGTTCCCCATATTACACCTTTTTTTTTTTTTTAAGATATACACAACCTTTAAAAATAAGGTAAAAATATTTCTGTTTTAAACTGAGTGGTTGTGGCTTAATCTTGGAACTGTCAATTGCTTTTGTTCTTTATGCTAGAATGCGGTCATATGGTTCCTAATTGGTTTCAAGTGTGTTTTAACCATAAGATTCAAATCTCCCCAGTGCAAAATTATCAATAAAGTTAAAATAAATTTAAATTGAGATAACTAATCCATTTGGGGTTTTATTCCATTTTGATTTGACCTGTGTATCACATGTGAATACTGTAAAGCCAGTCAGCTAAAAAGTTGTATGTTAATGCTAAAAGACAGAAGTAAGAGTACTTTGGGAAAAGGATTATTTCATACAAAATTAAAATAAAAAAAAACCCAAAACACCACCAAGAAACTCCCCAAACCCTTAGTAAAAATAATAATAAAAGCAAAACCACATAATTCTCTACATTCCCCAAGACTTCCCATTCACCCACAGTTTGACAGAAACATGCTTAATTTTGAAGATTGAATTTTGGATAATTTGTCAAGCTATTATTGTAGCAAAGCACCAAAAATATGCAAACGATTGTAAGCTGCCACCATCAATTTACCTGTCTTGGAAAAGGTTATAACTATCAGGTTTAGAAACTTGCTGTCCAGACATACAGTATGTTTAGTATAGTCTATTGCTTTTATTTATTGGGTTAACCTTTCTCCAGTAATTCTAGGTTATTGGTTCAGCTGCACCACTCCTCACACTGCACTGCCTATGCTTCCCAACTGTGGAAACATAGTTACACGGAACACGAAAAACACTGTTCCTTAATAGGACAATTTACGTTTGAGTGGCATAATGGAAATAAAGCCGTGAGGATTAAAATTGTTTAATTTTAGAGTGTAAAATTTTGATTTCTGATGTTCCAAAGATTTTATTTTTGACTATGGTTAGGTCTACATTGTTGGGGTTTTTTTTAAATGGAAGGAATACCTTTTGATTTTTAACAAAATTAGTTTTGCACAGATGGTAGCATATTTTTAACAAATCCTATTCACATAGGAGAAAAATCCCTAAAATTTTGTTTCAGGACCTTTACAAAAGACTGGAAATGCTAACAGAGTCTATACTACAAATAGAATCCCAGAGTGAAGAAAATACCTTGCTTGTGGTTCTGTTCAAAGGTTTTGCAAGCACTGATGCAGAATTGAAAGGAGAAGCAGTTTCAGTATTGCCAATGAAAAACTTCTTGGGCAACAGTTAGTTGTTCAAGTCTTGTATCGCATTGTGCTCCTGCCCTGTTGGCTTCAGGTTTGTGAGCAGTTACTGCCAGCAATGGAAGGGAATGATCTTTGTCTTCCCTGCAATGTCTTTGGGGAGGCTAAAGCATAAATGTTTCCCCCAGCCTTCCCTTTCTTTCCTGCAACATAAAATTATTGCTTTTGTAAAGCAGGTTCAATCAGGGTTACTCTGACCTAGATAGATGTGGGTAGTCTAGGGTATAATCTTAAAATCTTAGCTGCTGTGAGTAAAAAAATCAAATGGCAAAAAAAAAAAAAAAAGAACCAGTTCTTAGTTAAACTATTATGAAAAGTAACTCTTTTTGCCTGTGAACATGTTAAAGTTTAAGACTTATCTGAAGTGTAATCTGGACAAGTTTATGATAGTTGGAGGAAGCAATCTGAGAATGGTATCAGTGCCCTTGATAAAAGGGAAGCATTGCAGGTTTGTTCAGCTAATTCAGAACTGAGAGTTTTTTTTAGAGACCATGTTGGTCTGTGTGTCCCAGTAGTATTTGCCCAAAAGTTTGGTCACTTGCACCTGAGGTGATCAGTGGAAGTGCTTCTATTAAAGGAAGATAACTGAGTATACATGTTGTTATCTTGGACACCCTGTAATCTACATATGAGGAAATACATACTGTGACATCATCTGAAAATGAACATGAATCATCTGAAAAGAGAGCAACCTGCAGCACCATGTCATCTCTCTTCAGCTGAGTGTTCAGTAGAATCTGGGCTTTTCCTTTACATTAGACTTATAAATAGTTGAAGATGGACTGCTTGAAAACCTCTTTGAGTCCAAGCATGGTACTGTAGTGTTTTGATCAGGAGAAGTGATTGGGCTGATGCTTTTTGATTATGAAATCTTTTTGTGTTGCTATGTGTATAGTTTATATAGTTTTTGAATGAAGTCTGTGGGTTTTTTTCTATATAAGAATCTTAAATTGTAAACTACTTCTTTTCTTACAATGCTTTACATTAAAAAAATCCTGCATATTTTCTTTAGATACAGACTTTAAATACATAGACAAATTATATTCCATGTCATTAAAAGTATGCTCCTTTATGATACAGTATGGTACAGTAGCTCAAGAGACAATGGTCAAGTTCTGTGCCCTCTCATTAGAATGAGTTTATTACATGCACTCTTAGAGTCTTAACCAGTCCACTGCAGATTCCTGCCTTGACAGGTTTTGTGTTTTTCCCCTTTGACCATTTCAGTTTGTTGCCATTAAAGCCCTAACTGGCCCATTACAGCCATTTTGACAAGTGTGATTCTGAACTGAGAAATATGGGCTCTGGCTTACCACAGCTGTGCAGTGTTTGCATATTCCTTCTGGTTACGGGGTCACCTCCTCCACAAAACCAGATTTTGATTAGTTTTACACTTAGCAATCCACAATCTTTATGAATTTAAGCTCAAACTGTTGTTAGTTACCTAGATATTCCTTTTCTTCTCTAATATACTGGTCTGTGGTAGCTCGTTGTCAAGGACCCCTTACCTTGTCACTCCAGTTATTTTCTGAAGACTGACAGGTTGGCCAACCTGCAACTTCACTTCTGTTACTGCAGTTGGTATCTTCTCTCCCATACCTTTTTGTCTCCTGTTGCATTTCCCCCATTCTTCATTTGTCTCCCTTAATCCAAGTTTATCACAGTTTTGCTACTTTTTCTCTCATTTCTGACTTTTTCCATATTCAAATTGCTTGCCTTTTTCTCACTATCTAATTCACAGAGCAACCTTACCATGCAGTGACAAAGCAGGAATCTAGGCCTCATACAGACATAAAGTGCTTTCTGAATATCTAATAATTATTTTTAATCAATTGATTTTTTTTTTTTGGTTTCTTTTTTTGATAGGGTAGGTAATGTTAACTTTTCAGTCTATTCTTTCGTCAATAAGAGGAATGAAAGTTGCCTTCTCAGTCTGGCCTAAAGTATTCGGTTATCAAATTACACTTTATATTAACCCTTTATTTCTTTTATTTTAAGCACAACCTCAACGTTTGCCTCAGCCAAATGCTTCAGCACTGGAAAGGAGTGAGGAAGAAAGTGGCAAAATCCAAAATGGCCACGTGGGTCTGAGTAATGGAAGTGGAATTCACAACGGGGTCAAGCATGCACCTGCAGAAAACAGAAAATTTTCGGCGCCTGTTTCAGAAAAAATGCACAGAAAAATTCAGTCCACCTTGTCTGTCAACAGCAACAGCAGCAAGAAGAGTAAAATAAGCTCTGCTTTTTCTCAGAAGCCAGGTACTTCACCTGAAGGTAAGCAGAAATTCTTATTAAAAAAACCCCAAATTGAATACAGACCAGCCAAACCCTATTCTCACTAATAATTACACAATCAACTGAAAATAATTGAAGAGCATGACTCATGCTCCAGAAGCAAATAGAAATCATTATGATAAAACACAAGTTACTTCCCCAAAGGAAAATATTAAGTATTTGAAGGAAATTGAAGCAATGGGAGATTTCTTGCTTTCAAACATTTGGTCAACATAGTCTGATAATATTTTAGTCTCTCTAGTTAGTATCCTGAACTGATAGGAACTTCTGTCAACATTTTCACATATACACCAGAAAAAAATGTTAAAGTGCTAGTTCAAAGCGTAGTAAATATTTAAATCCAGTAATAGCAAGATCCATGAGCGTAGAGTTTACCTTTAAAAATGTTCTGCTAGCAAATATTCTGACTAGCTGTGAGGTCTAAAATTTGGACCTGTCCTTCAGTGTTTAATGTGCCTTATGCTGTATTTGGTCTGTAAATAATTTGCATGAAAAAGCTTTGTACTCCATATGTACAGCTTACATAAACAAAAGTAAATAATTTCCCTTACGTTTTAGCTCTGTGTGTGTGTTCGTTTGTGTGTGATTGTTTGTGTGTTTTCACTGCTTGCAATTAATCTAATGGTCCAAGAGTATTGAGCTTCTCCTCAATCCACTGCCTTTCCATTAGCACTGATATACTGGATGGGCTTTGCTCCTGCCCATTACAAGAAGGGTGCAGAGGCTATGAATTTTTTTGGTTTGATGCAGGCATAGCTGCGACTGGTTAAAAAAAACTCTGGAGACACAGATTCTCAGAGAAATGGGAAATGGTACTGTTCAGTAAAATGGGGAGGATTCTCAGCCTAGATGAAAGAAAGAGGGATCAGAAAGACTGCACATAGTGGCCTGAATGAAGCCTACTGATGTCACTGGAGTGACTTCTCTTGACTTCAACTACTTCAATCAAATCTACTGAGTGAATCTGTGTAGTATTATCATGAACAGCTTCTCTCAGACTGTGCCGTGGGCTGGTCCTCCTTGCTTGTGGTTTGTTTTTCGATCTTCAAGAACCTACTATTCTTTTTCTGTTGTAATTCAGTCCTCTAACATTTCTTTCCAAAACTAGAAACTTCATACATGCTATATTACCCTTATATCTTTCTGTTATGAGAAATCCAGTTCACCCTCCAGTCCAATATTTTTCTTATATATCAAAAAAATGTAAGTCAAGCAGCCTAGATGTGTTGGATGACTGGCACAAAGTGCAGGACTCTGAATTTAGGAAATTCAACCTCTGAAAAAGAAATTATAAAGTCCTAAAGAGATAGTGCCTGCCCTGTTCTTGCCCTTACACAATTATTTATGGCAATCGCTTCCTTTTTTCTTTTAAAATTACATTGAAATGAATACAGAGAGTGGGGGTATTGTTTGTTTTTTATAACCTTGGCAATGATTATGTCAAATTACTGAATGATTAGGAGGAAATTAATGATACCTGCAGAAATAGCTGCAGACTCTAAAGTCTGATTTTAGTATCCAACACAAGCCTTCTGACAGTTTCTTCAGCTTTTCAGTAATTTACCCTGTATGAAGGAATTACAGGCTATATGTGGTATTCTTATTAAGTTGTTACCTTGCAGGAAGTATCAATCTATACATAAATTGTTCTATCATCCATATTTTTTTGGTGAGATGCATAATCAGAGGCTCTGGCAATGGTCAATTGAAATATCTAAAATAACACAAAGAAAAGATCACTGTTTAAAGAAAAATGGTTTATCCGTAACTCAAATTATTGTGTTCATGAATTTAAGAAATTTGAGTCCCTCATGACTACTTCTGGAAGGCCACACTTAAAGTCTTGATATAATTAGCCAGGTTATTTGCTCAGAGGAGTTTCATTGTATTTAAACCATCAATAGATAAATACATCTAACTATACAAAAACACAGGAGTACACTAGTAGATCCTGTGACTGAGGATTGCATAGACACTCTTCCAAAATTATATACATAAATTAATTTGAACCTAATTTTTACAGCTTCTTCGTATTATGAATCATACTTTTGTAGGCAAAGAGGTATTTTTGTGAGCAGTTGTCTCTTCTGATCCAATGACATTTCTGTTGAAATTATTGAAAAGGTTTACAGGAAGATGGAAGAGATAGGAGACTATTGGAAATTACTTGCAACATTGCTTAACTACTTGGCTTTGCTTTAACTTAAGTGAAAAAAAGTGGCCAGAGAAAAGAAATAGAATATGTCCTTAGAAGGAAGAAAAATGAAAATTCTGGTCATCAAGATGAGTTTAGGCTATAGAAAAGAGAAAATATTTTTTCACTTTTTCTTAGTCCCTCCCAAATATGCATTCTTGTTTCTTCTGAAAAGACAAGATGTGAATATTTCTGGACCACCACATCTATTTGTAATGCAAAATAAGTCCACATCTGGGAGTTATTTTGCTCTAGAACATCTTATTTATTGAGAGAACAGAAAACCTGGTAGTGATTGAAGCAGGGTAGAATCAAGAAACATCCAGGCTTGTCACCCATGCTGCAGAGAGGCGTATTTGGGCTTATGCTTATCTAAAAGGTTCGCAAGCGCAGCATGTTGTGCCATGTACTGCAGGCTTCAGTATATACACCAGAAAGCTAGATGAAGTCCAGTGTTGTTTTACCCAGGATATCACTTCTTCCCATGAAGAAGGTCAGTACTGCTCTTGTTGTTCTCTAAAGTACTAGACAGCCCTAATGCAAGCTATAAAGTCCCCCTTCCCAGCAAAGTCCCCCCACACACAGTTAACAACTCTTTCATTCATTGTTCCAGCTGCAAACTCCACCTGCGCTGTAGGTCACATGTTGTGAGCTTTTGGAGTTGATGTTGCGTTGAAGTGCTTAAAATGTAACAGACATTTTGGTAGCATTAGTAGAAAAGCTTTAAAATCTGCCTTTTTAAATGAACCTGTAGTGTATGGAGTCGTGTCAGCATTCCCGAATATGCTGTTTAGAAACACTTCCACATCTAGTGAAGCTTAGAAGGGTGTGAGTGCACTCACCATCTCTGCTTTTCCTCTGCATCTATTATTAATCCTCATTGTCCCTGAAGAAATCTTACTCAGCTCCATAACTCACACTACAAAAAAACAAAGGAATTATGAATTAATAGGAATGTCTCTCTTAAAAAGCAGTTTTTAAATACTGTTTCAGTTCTAAAGATATTTCAAAGAGACTGAATAGGTTTCAGTGCATATTGGGAATAAAGGATATTTTTTTATTCAAAGATATTTTAATAATATTTTAAATTGTTGATGTCAGAGGTGTCACAGTGCTTCCAAAACTCTGGTCAGTAGATCACTAGCAAAGGGAAATGTCACTCTCTTGCACCTGTTATGTGTAGTGTGGAGAAACACCTTGGAAACCTAAAAAAGCAATCTTAAATGAGTAGAAAGAAGGCAGTCTAGCTGCTGTGTTTGGAAGCAGCGGTATCTGTCCAGAGCAACTTAAAGAGCTGAGGAGGTCTAAAGGAGACAGCTGAACAGTAAATCAAGATGTTAGAAAATGAAGAAACCTGTAGCTGAATACATACATATGTGTATTACTTACCTTCCCTTACACTGATAATGACATATTCAGAGTTGGAGGATGAAAAGGAAGAAGAAACTGGTCAGTGGAAGGGATGGAAGAGGAATTTAATCACAGAGGTGGAGGGGGCAAAATGAAGTAGGTACTAATTATTTTGTAAAAACCAAACCAAGTTTTCCTCCAAAATCTTATGAAGCTTGATGTTATGCATTTTTTCAAATCAAAGCAATTGTTTATTCATAAAAAGTTAATGATGGAGAGAGGTAATACAGGTTTTAATTCAGTTTTGAAATGGAGCTCTCACTTCTGGTCAAGTTACTGTGACCTCACAAGTTACTAACATTGTGGGTAGTTCCCACAACTCCAGTAATGTGATGATTTGGGTTTAGGGTGATACTTTGCATATTCAAAAGGATGACAGCATACAAAATTACTGTGTTCATCTGGAAATGGTAGCTTGTTAAACTAGGGATATGCACCAAGGGAGGTTTAGATTGGATATTAGAAATAATTTTTTCACTGGAAGGGTTATCAGGCATTGGAACGGGCTGCCCAGGCAGGTGGCTGAGTTGCCATCCCTGGAGGGATTTAAGAGACGTGTGGACAAGGGGCTTAGGGACGTGGTTTAGTGGTGGCCTTAGCAGTGTTAGGTTAATGGCTGGACCTGATGATCTCAGAGGTCTTTTCCAGCTGAAAAGATTCTATGAAATTATGGTGAGCAGGTCATGATCCTGACTCCTGTATGTAGAGTGAGATCTTAGTTTATTCCTTCTCAGGTTTTCTAAACCAGAGAAGGACTAAGAGGCATCTTCTTTCCATGGATTTTTTTCAAGATAGGTCTTTGGAAGCATAATAAGGCTAGATGCAGGAGTGAAGTAGATAAAGAAAGCCTGCAGCATGAGGGTGAGGCTCGGGGGAAGGACAGGCAACATGGGCTTGCCGTCACATTTAAGTAACCACTTGTGCTTTTCCAGGAACAAGGCCTGAGGCAACCTTCCTCAACCTTCTGGACTGTGTGTCTTGTGCTACTGAGCTTAGACATGTGGTGAATAATCTCACCCAATGTGTGGGTTTGTTTTTTTTAGATCTAATGTTTAAAATTCAGCATCTCAGGATGCATTTGAATGAGACTCTCTTCCCCCTTCTTTTTAGTATAATGCAACTTCATCTGTTGTAGATGTTGAATCCAAGCATGGGGTTGGTGGGCACTATTTAACTCACGCTGCTGACTACATTAATTTATTACAGTATCCCAGGTGATATTGATGGCTTAACTGAAGACAAAGCAAGTCCACCAAAT
Source organism: Eurypyga helias (assembly GCF_000690775.1). Classification (NCBI taxonomy): domain Eukaryota; kingdom Metazoa; phylum Chordata; class Aves; order Eurypygiformes; family Eurypygidae; genus Eurypyga; species Eurypyga helias. Next base: position 39,350 of record NW_010236410.1, read on the forward strand.
AGCCTTTGTGCTAAGCCAGGGTCTTAAGAACTACTGGGTGCATACACATGGAGAGTAGCGAGCAGTTCTCTTAGCAGGGTATCAGACCTCTGTTTGAAGTAGGAGCATCTTACTGCGGTTTATGTAACTTTGTATAAACTGAAAAATAGTTTTAAGTCATATTTACTTTTCTTTTGGGCATATAATTTTGAATAGGATTTTTTTTTTCCTCTTGAGTGCCACAAGAGCAGCAGTAAGTTTTCTTTTATATACTGTCTGTCATTGGATTGATATTATTTACAGAAATTTGGTATGAGTGTGCATTATACCATGAATAGTGGTAACACTGCAGAAATACCTGCTGTGTCTCTCTCTGTCTCTCTCTCTTTTTTTAAACATACATACACTTCTGAAATCCATCCCATAGCATTAAGTAGCCTTTAAGCAGCTACTTAATATCCTGCAAATCTCTCTACTTGCGACAAAATTTACATGTTGCTGTCATCATCTAGTTCCAGCACCCCTGCCATGGGCAGGGACACCTTCCAGTAGGCCAGGTTGATCAAAGCCTCATCCAACCTGGTCTCATTTTACTCCTGAGTTTGTAACTGTATCGAGACTTTAGAATATAAACTTTGATGAAAGTTTCCATGTGTTTCACAGTGCAATTTGCCTGCTGCGGCGGCATTTTAAATGTCTTGATCAATAGAGATGACCCTTTTCAATTTTAAAAAGCTGAAATATCACATGTATTGTGATTTGTAACTGCATTTTCACCCATCTAAAGAAATGTAGCACTGTTATCTAGGGATAACTATACTCCACATGATAGTTCAGTTTGTTCTTTCGACGTTTCTTATTTTCCCTTGAGAACTTTCCTGGGTGCAGGGAATTTTCTGGAAGGGGATGGGTAGCAGAGGCTGCACACCAACGCCGTATGTTGTAGGAAAGGTGGTGTGACGGCATGCGTTCTGCTGATCAGTAAGTTTATATCCCACCTCTGTGTGGTGTACACTTTTTAGCAAGTTGTGCTGAGGTGGTTGCTCTTCGCTTGCCGTGCCGCTCTGGCCGTGGGCTTTCTCTGCTGCCGGCACCGCGTGTTCATCCCCGGCGCTGCTGGCTCTGCACTGCTGGCTGGCGGGACGCCTGTAGCACCTGCTGGGGCTTCTGTTCAGGGCTCTGCGGGGGCCCGGAGTAAACCCCTGCTGAGGACCTCAGCTGCCACTTTGATTGCGGTTTTGCCCTTTTTGATTCTCGCTGTGAGACAGCAGAGTGCCTGGAGATTTGTTTTGAGTTGTCTGAACTCAGCGAATATAGTTAGTAAGAAGCTGGCCAAGGTCACCATCCTGTAAGTGAGCTTATTTACCATTGCAGACATGAAACCCTTTTATCATATGTGACCTGCCTGCTCGCTATGAAAGCTTATTGGGTCAGTCTGTGACAGGTTAGTGTCAAACATTACAAAAGCAGCAGAGATGAGCCCGCGCGTGTGTTTCTATACATTTTTCAGTTTAACTTCTGCATCCCTTGTACAGTTTCTATGGTCGATAGTTCTCTGAAAAGTCTCTTTCTTAAGCAGAGCTGCATTTTTTCGTAAAAATGAGGAGGAGGTGATAAAAGGGAAGCTGAAATAAAAGAAATGTCTATTTCAGTATTTAAAAAGAATTGGATATAAGGGTAATATCTGTATGCAAAAATTTTAGAAACAAAAAGTGGTGTGCACATGCAAATGTTTAAAGATATGGACAAAAATTAAAGTTGTTTTGTTATTGATACTGTTTCTTTTCCTTAAATGAGCATAGCTGTTACAACTGGGATAAGGTATAGAGTGGGGCCCTCTGGGCTTTGAATAACAGTGTGTAAATAGTTTTAAGGGTTTTTAGGCTATTTCTTGTCTGGATATTGTCTGAGGTAACATTTATAACCCAGTTAAAGTACATGTTACAGGTTCTGTATACACTCTTTGATTAAGTCAGCACAAAGTAGCTGGATGTGTGTGTATGATATAAACAGCAAAAAATTGGATGAGTTGGTTTGGTTTCTATTTGTCTTGGCATTGTTTAACAGTTTTTATCAAGTTCCCTAACAAATCTGTAACTTTTGGAGATGTGCCAAAGGGCTAAGGAAACAGCTTTACTTACATTGGTATTTAAAAATACTGCATGGGATGACCCTTTTAACTTCAGGTCTAACTTTCATCCCAGGCAAAATGAAAGCATAATTGAAGATAAGCTTGAGTGTCTGAAAGCTCCTCTTTTTTTCCCCAACTGCACATTGGGCAGTGATAGTATATTTTATTAAACCACAGACCAAGCCTATCATAATTTTTGCCATTCATCATAGCTTATGGGAGCTTGGGTCAGAGTCAACAATGTGATCATGTGTTATGATGAAATTATAAATGCATTTGATAAAGGAACTAAATATACTGCTTTGGGTTGCTTGTGTGTTTTGTGGTGCATTTGGCTTTTTTTTAATTTTTAAATAAAACATAGCTCTGTACAGTGTTTGACACCCTACATCCTCACTTTTGGAAAGTGCCGATCTGTTCTGTAGCATTTCTGCATTAATTAAAGTGTAATAGAAGAAATGAAAAGCAATGGAAATTTAGACTGGTGTGGTGTAGTGTGGAATTTTTTAAGGGAAAGCTTATCTTCGTTAATGGTGGGCTAACGTAATAAGACAGAGTGATTTCTTCTTTCACTGTGAAAGTATTTAATGAGAACTTCAATCCCAAGAAACTTGGGAGTTAAGTGTTATCAACAGTGCTGTATTGAGAACATCAGGGCAGATGGAATTTGGTCCTTGGTAAAGGGCCACCTCTAATCCTTAATTGCATTAGTATATTGAATGGGAAAAAAAGAATGATAAAATATCTAATTGTCAAACAACAACAAAAAATTAAGTAAAGGAATAGATCTTTTTAAGCTAGCTTCTCTTTACAGTAATACAGTGTCATAACTGATATTGCTATATCACTTCTTTATCAGAAGAGTCAAAAATACATTCAAAATTTTCAGAAAACATGTTGTCAGATATTAAGATCATCAAATTTACCTTTTTTTTCCAAATTCTTCCCAAATATATGAATTAAGTTTCGTTACAGTTCAATTAATGTGTTCCACTACTCACTCATCTGCAAAGAGTATTAGGATTGTGGTGTGGTAATGTCAAAGAGCAGAAATTAATATAGTCTTTATTCTTAAAATGTTAGAGTAGTTTTGAAATTTAAAATAATCTGTAATTTAAAATAGTCTCTTTGGTCTTGGAAGCAGCAAAGAATTGTTAGGGAATTTTGTGCAAGCAATGAAATATATTTTAGTGGTCTCCAACATGGTAATGAAAAACCTGAGATCATCTCTTTTGGATTGAGTCTTAAATAGCATCTTCTTGATGGCTGGATTCCACTGATCATGACACCCTGCAACAGCAATGAAGGGAAGTGGGTTTTAGCTGTAAAAATTTTTTTCTATGGAACTGACAGGTTGCTGTAGGTATATGGGTACTAGAGAAGGATGTGTGAGTTTTGTGTAGCACGTGGTTTTGTTATTATTACAAAAAAACACGCTGTGATTGTATCTTTTCCTCATGATTACATCTGTAGATAAGAAACCATGAAGTAGCAGTCATATATGAAAGAAATTATTCTTCCACCCATTTTATCTGAATGTGTTACAGACCTTTAGAATCATGATTCTGAATTCAGCAAGTTAGGTAGGGCTAGGTAAGAGAATGCTTTGTCATGTGTTAAATAATTGCTACCTGGATAGCTATTAAAAGTCAATAACATGAAGAATATAAAAACATGATCATTTCAGATTTGTCCTTGAAACGTGGATCAAAGTTTATGTTCATTGTACAAATGAGTCATTCCAAGAATAAAGAGAGCAGTAAAAGGTATCTCTAGTTTATGTTAAGTGTTTGTGTAGGTTAAGTAAAATTATTATATAAGTATTTTCTGAGTGGAAAATGAGTTTTGCAGTCTGTGGAGAAGGAAATAAAAATAAACAGTAGGTAAATAAATCCTTTTGGAGTTTCAGTCAGTGAAGAAGAGATTGAAAAAAAAACCCCTCCACTGAGTTCCCACCCTAGCACTAATGGCCGAAATTTCTTCCTGTGTCTTGGACCATTTTTGATGTCTTTTACCTATGAAATACCTTTATTTAAATCAAAACAGCCTCTCCTTGTAAGTATAGATTTAGTGGGGTTTTTTAGATGAGGAGGGAAAAGTTCTTTTGTGATCCAGAAGTGGTTTCTGAGTGCAGTCTCTTGTTTAACCTATGAACTCTGTCTCTTGCTCGTCTGTAAATATTTATATTATCATTCTGTAAATGTGTATTTCTCTGCCTGCAATTTTACACATTCCTGCATGAAACAGAAAAGATTTATTTGAGCATCTTCTTTTCAATACTGATACATATAAAATTTTATTAGTGTTTTGTTGAAGAAGACTTGTAGAAGAAAATTTGTTGTGATATTAGCTTCTTTCAGCTGTGTTTTAAAGATGCAACATAGTAAAAACCTCAATTCCTCAAATATGAAGGTTTCTTAGCTACAACTCTTGGCTTCTTTATCTTTTTCCTTCATATTAAAAGAAAATCTGAAAGGAGATTGTACCTGAACAAATTTAACACCATCTCCATGACAACCAGCTAATTAATCACTATTGGTCTGGCTTTGGTCCTCTTCAGTGAACTGATACTCCCCAGCTTTATTTCACATATCTTCTGGGTTTTCTATGAAGGTCATTTATTTAGCGACACTGTTTCTTCAGGAAAAGCAGCCTTTTAGTACAAGCAACAGCATTCCTTAAAACCACCTTAATCTTACTTGTGGTTTCCTCTCAGTTTTAATTCCTGCACAGTAGTAAGGAGTTTTTGAGGTTGTTTTTATTTCCTGTGTGCTTTTCCTAACATTTCCTTTTTTCCTATGGAGCATAAGTGCTCATTATGTATGTTACGTCTGTGTCCACATTGCAGTACAGGTATTCCCAAGCTAAGTTTGGATCTAAGTAGTGTAGCAAGTAGGAGAAATCAGTCCTCAGCAGTGTGATGTTTAGTGTGAGCTAAGAGCTCAGGTGGTTACTTTGCTTCTTGGGACAGATTCTGCGAGTCTGAGCCTCCGTTGCTGCATTGCTGTAAGCATTCAGGCTTGCTTGTGTAAAGTCATCTCAACACTGGCCTGCACTCAAAGTTTCTGCAATGTTAGAGGTACTTTGAATCAGTCAAGATGCTTGCCATGGTCACTGCATCGTTTTTAACATTACAAATATGTTTAGGAGGCCTGGTAATTGTATTACTGTTTGAGGTAATTGCAAGCTTTCCCCTGTGATAACAGTCTGCAGCCTGCGAACTGTAAGAACATAACATCTGTAGATTGGTGAGGCCAAATGCCCGTAAAGCTCAATATCCTGTCTTTCCTACCAGCCTCATAGCAGATATGAGGGAAAGGGAAAGGATGAGATGGTGCAGGATACTTTCCCCAGAACATTTTCCTAGTCTTCAACTGTCTGTGGCTGGAGGAATTCAAGGCTTGCAAGCAAAAAAAAAAAAAAAAAACGAATGAAAGCTGAGACTAGGACAATAATTCTCTCTCCTGAACTTTTCTTGTATTCTGAAGTTTTCATTTTCTTTCTGGATGACTGTTCACTGCCTCTTACAAACTAAATATGCTTTATACATGTTTTGTGCTTACTATGAGAGGAGAGTGAAAAACAATTGAGTTTATCTGGCCAAGAAGGCCAATGGCATCCTGGGATGCATTAAGAAGAGTGTGGCCAGCAGGTTGAGGGAAGTTATCCCCCCCTTCTACTCTGTGCTGCTGAGGCCTCACCTGGAGTACTGTGTCCAGTTCTGGGCTCCCCAGTTCAAGAAGGACAAGGAACTACTAGAAAAGGCCCAGCGCAGGAGCACTAAGATGATGAAGGGCCTGGAGCACCTTCCATATGAGGAAAGGCTGAGTGAGAGAGCTGGGTCTGTTTGGCTTGGAGAAGAGGAGGCTGAGGGAGGATCTTATCAATGCTTATCAATATTTAAAGGGTGGGGGTCCGGAAGATGGGCCCCGGGTCTATCAATGCTTATCAATATTTAAAGGGTGGGTGTCAGGAAGATGGGCCCAGGCTCTTCTCAGTGGTGTCCAGTGACAGGACTAGGGGCAATGGCCATAAACTGGAAAACAGAAGGTTCAACCTGAACATGAGGAAACACTTCTTCACTGTGAGGGTGACAGAGCACTGGCACAGGCTGCCCAGAGAGGTGGTGGAGTCTCCTTCTCTGGAGACTTTCAAAAGCCGCCTGGACTTGTTCCTGTGTGACCTGCTCTAGGTGATCCTGCTCTGTCAGAGAGGGTTGGACTAGATGATCTCTAGAGGTTCCTTCCAACCCCTACCATACTCTGAGTCCCTCATTCCTACAATCTCCTTTTCACTGACACATTAAGTTCCAATTTTTGTGTTTTCCTGTAATGTCTCATGGATGTATTAATTCTTTAAAGTTCTTCCATATATTTACTCTTCGGGTGCCATATTTTTGCAAGAGAAAATCTTATCGTCAAGAGATCTGTGTAGAAGAGATTTTGACCGGATGTTTTATTTATTGTTGGAAGTAAAGAAATACATATAACATGCTGTTATGCTGGTTTTGTGGTGTGCGTAAAATAATAAAGCAGAAGTCTTGTGGCAACTCCCTTATTTTTTTTCATAATTTGCAAGCCATCAAAACAGGCTTGGAAGGGCAAGGTGCAGTGGGAGAGGCTGGAAATAGTTTTAGATAGTTTCCTTCATAAGATTTTTTTTTTTTTTTTTAAATCACTTTGTGGGCCTACTGAAAGAAGTTACAACTGAAGGTGAAAGACAAGGATATTTTACATAATAAATGACTGGAGAAATGGATCTAAGTGGATGTTTAGTACTTGGGATTTGCATGAAGTGAAGTGGGAGAAAGAAACTTGCACCAAACTCAGTAGTGAATTGGAGACAAGTTAGGATGCCAGAATGACCTTGAAGATGGGAAACATGTTCTTTGTGGTGTTAGTTTATGTCTGTTCTGAATCATTGTGTTTCAGCTACTTATTTGACATTGTGATATATCTGAATTTAGAATAACATATTCATGATTTCTTCTTTTTTCTTTCCTTTTCTGTTTGCTTTTTGTTTTGTTTGTCCATGCATGACCTGCTACTGAACTGGTACGTATGAAGATTGCTGTGTTCACTGTATCCTGGCTTGCTTGTTCTGTGAATTTCTCACCCTCTGTAACATTGTTCTGGGACAAGCATCCTGTGGCATCTGCACATCGGAGGCCTGCTGTTGTTGCTGTGGGGACGAGATGGGGGATGACTGTAACTGCCCGTGCGATATGGACTGTGGCATAATGGACGCATGTTGTGAATCTTCAGATTGCTTGGAGATCTGCATGGAATGCTGTGGGATCTGCTTCCCATCATGAAGTACTTATCCCTTTTTATTTTATTCCCTATAAAACTGGAGAGCTTTTCTTTAAATACATTTGAAGAAAGACAAGGTAAGATTTTCACACAACCAACTGGTATTGCACTGTTAATTCCCAATATATACATAATTTTTTAAAAAGCAATTCTCAAATCTGTATTCTGACACAAATTTTATAGTTTTATATGCGAAATTAAAGCTACATTCCAGCTTCCTTTTGGATTTGCAAATGGAAGACTTTATTGAAATGGAATTATAGGCCTGATACCTCAGGCTGTACGAGGGCAAAATGCCATTTGAGTTAAATGACAGGTTTTGGTCAGAGAAGAGGCTACAGGGCAAAGCCCTAAGTATTTGCCTTTACCTACTTAATGTTTAAATGCTTGAATGCCTCCATACATAACGTGTCTTTATAGGCATTCTGAAAAGGAAAATGTCTTTATTTCAGTTTCTTGGGGCTGAAAGCAACTTTGGTCTATTATTTTAAACTTGATTCAAAGTCAGCATCAGGAGTCTACTGTTGATTTTGCTACAGTGGTCACACTGACAATATTTCTTTTGGTTTGAATATCTCACTGGTTTGAGAGAGATTCCTGGTATTATCTGTTGTCAATATTGATACTGCAGGAGGTTTGGCAAACAAAAGTCAATGTAAGTTTTGCTATGGACTACACCAAGATTTCGTTGTTATCAATCAAGACATAATAGAGAACTTTTGTTTTACTTCAGTACTAATCTTACTTGAAATGCTTCTTTTTAGAAAGAGACTTTGGAAATCTGTGTAGACATGAAATATATCCTTAGACTAACAGACTAACTAATAGACTAATAAATCTTCAAAATTTGGCTATAAAAGGAAATTATCAGAACTCAAGAGTCTAAATCTGTACATTAGTGGTCCTGTCAGTGTTTGTAGCTTTACAGCCCATATCATGTAATTTGGTATTTATTTCTTCACAGTGTGAGAAGGGTCCACAGAGCATGGCAGAATTTAAACAGTACAAAGACCAAGTTAAAACTGATTTGATCAACAAATTCTGTCATTGAATGCAAGAAGTAAATACAGAAATGTTTATTCTCAGATACATTTTAAGTGTTATTTTTAAATGACTGTGTAAAAATGGACATTTAAAAATGCATGATAGCCTTTAAAAATAAAAGGAATGTGATTTAAATTGTTTAAAAAATGTAGTTAGGATCTAGTGGGCAACTTCTCTTACACTGTTAAGGTTTTCTGAGAAGTACTCTTTGTCATTGTACCTGTGAGATGAAATTGGTCTGACACATAAAGATGTTTGTGGTATTCTCAGATTTAGGGAATAATGGTACCCATTTTCTTTACTATTTGCTAGTTTCTCTCCTCCATGTCTGTAGCTCATTAACTTTTCTCTGTAAACCACCCACACATCTCACATACCTAAACTTTCCTATCTACACTTCAAATTTCCCATTTGTAGGTGGTTGGATCTCATAAATTTAGGCCTTGTTACAGGAGTCGTGGATAGCCAATAGCATATTTCTGTTGAGTGAATTGACCGTAAACGTCTGTTTCCGCTGTAGTGAATTCAGTTTATGCAAATGTGACAAGCTAAAGATCACAGGAGTGTGAAGCTAAGTCAACAAAGGGTCTGATATTAACCAAAGCTTCTCCCTGTGAACACTGATGAGTAGTGCCTACTACTGCAAGTTATCACTGAAGGTAACATAGCCGAATCCTCAACTATACTAGGGAGCTGGGAGGTGTTTTGCCTTAACATCTGCAATTTAGTGATGCATTCTGATGCAATGCAGTCTTACTTAGAGGGTTTCTTATCTATTTTTTTGATAGTTACTACAAGAATTGATTCTTATAATTATTTTTTCCCCCCATATATTGGGCCAGATTCAGATCTGTGTTGCATAAACTAAGTGCATTTCCATTAACGTCAGAATTTTCCATTGGTTTAGCTCCAGCTAGAGAGCACAAAGATATTATGATAATCGGCAGGCTAATAAGGAGTCATATAGTTAAACTGATAAATTCCCTGAGCTCAGAATCAGGCCCATGGGGCTCAATTATGACTCCTAAAAGTCTGAACCACATTGGGAAGGGGGACGAGGTGCCTTGGTTGAGTGGCAGTGCCTGGAGGCATTTTGCCTTTGTAAGGCATAATGCCTCTGGGGAAATTGGGGGCATCACAGTGAGCACTGGGACTAGACGCACCTTGGAAAAAGTCTAGGCAGTGCTTCACCCACTGTAGGTCTATGGTTGACACCGTGGTGGTGGGGACATGCTCTCTGGGACTAGGCAGCACCATGAACTGTCCTTCTTCCTGTCCTGGTCACAGAAGTGAATTATGGCTGTTTCTTGTCTGATTGTGCTTTTGGGGATGGGGAAGAGGATGTCTGTGCCCTGCCAAAGTAGTTCCAGTTTTGTGTTTGGAAAACAGCACATTTGCATATGAAGCTTTTAGCAAATACTGGATGTTAGTAAAAATCACTTTTACCACAGAATGTTATAGTTCAAAAAATAAAGAAGATTCCAATTTAGGGAGTCCTTTTTCCTGTATAAACGTTTATTTATACAGTTTGCTCTGCACGAACCCTTATTTCTACTTACAGAAATTGGGTTGTGGGGCTTTTTTTATTCTGAAATTATGAAAGCCTGGGAACTGTATCTACTCTTAAGCACTTCCTTCCAGTACTGTTAAAATACAAACAGTAATTACAAGAACTCTGTTCATGCATATATGCATGTGTGTACAGAGTCTCTCTCACACAAATGCACACATACACATATGCAGATACATTATTTCTTTTCCCACTTCATTTGTGAAATACTAGGAAGTGAAAATAGTGTTTATTAACCCTCATAGTGATAAGAAGTATCAAAGTATTACTGACATTTGAAAAAAATTAAAAATTGAGTGATTTGTTTGACATTTTTGTGTAATCTGCTGTTTGTCATAGAGATATTAGCACTTTTGTAAAATGTATCTTTGTAGCAGAGAATATTAGTATGTAGTTTAAGGAATTCCTTTCTATATTTATATTCTTAAATTCTGTTTTGTAATTTTCACTCTATAGGCAATCTTGTAAGCACCTTGTGTAACTGAAACAAGCAGAATTAGAAGGAGACAAATGTGAAAATATAGTTTAAATAAAATTGAAACATTAGAACTTAACTGTCTATTTTATAATAGTTCTTGTGAACTTGTACAGTGTTCCAGTATGTAGTTCTGCAAACTGGCCCTATTTGTATTTTATATCAACTGGATGTGCTATTCTCAAACACTATTTTGAAATAAAGATCTTTATTTTGAAACGTTGGGATATCTTTGTCTTGTTAGTATTCTGAATGATAATTTCATGTCTTGTTTGTGATTTTTTTCTGTTCTAACACTTCCTCAAGGCTTTGGCCTTTGGGCGATTTGCACAGAGGGTGAGCCAGTAGAGGTGAGTTGTCTTACAGGTGGACAGCTTAGGCAATGGAAAATGTGCTGTATGAATCTCCAACAGTAAAAAAGTTGGTCTTTAAGAGGGGAAATTTATTCCTTAGTGAAATTTTATTAATAAGGTGGAATTCCAGTAATAGTTAAATTTGATCAAAATGAATATTTTGATCAAATTTAATACATCTGCAGCAACAGTCTTCAGTTTACTAAAAACAAGCTGAACAGAGTGTTGTTGAGTCATAGGATTGCAGTAGACATGTTAAGATCTAATGGCCTATGTGGCCTATGAAACGAAGATACACACACTATCACTGTTGTGAAGTAAGGTATGTTTTTAAAATCAGGTAGTTTAAACACAGATAGAGTAGACCATGTCAACTGTGTTTTAAGCAAAGATTTTTTTTTTCATGTTGGCTTAAGCTGAGTGTGAGCATGCTTATGCTACTTTAACATTGCAGAAACTGCATGTCTACAGTCCTTTGCACTGATTTTTCTATGTCTATTTTGAATTTATTGAATGTTCTACCATGTCTGTGTATATGTGGGCCCTTAGAGGGTCTAAAAAAGTTCTGATTTATCTCTTCTGCACGTTGCAGAGGTAAGAAGTTAAAACTAATAGAAATTGTGCTTGAGTGTGTACCATGAAGTCTTGCCATTGAGACTGTGCCAAAATAATTGTGTAAGAGAACTAATAAAAGCACAGACAAATAGCACAATTTGAGACTTATTATAAGTGTTCTAGACAGTTATTATTATTCCATAATACATAATATTTTTAGGAAAAAATTACTTCTCTGAAGAACGATCATGAACTTTTGAGAGCTTTTGGTTTGAATGATGACTCTGCTTCAGCCATAGTACTCAAGAACTCTTTGTTGAGTTTGGTGAATAGTTTTTAAATTATGTTCTAAACAAGTAGCTTTTCTGAGCCATCCACACATTTTTAAAAACAATTGTCTCAATGATTGCAATGTCTGATGGATGTTCTTGGAGAGCAATGCCAGTTGCACTGATGTATTTCCACAGGAAGCTTTTGTCAGCAGTCTTGTAACTTTGTGAAAGGCAACAAATTGATCATAGAATGAACCACATATCTGAAATCTTGTGCTTAAAGATTAGAGGAATATCTCCCTGATATCTTCTCTCTGTCTATATGTGAGTGTGTACATCATGTGTTGGAAGACCAGATAGTGTTGATGGTTACGGTAGTATCTCTAGAATCCTCCAAGCATCAATCTTTCTTTTTTTCCTACTTTCTAGCCCTTCTGCCAGTTCTTACCACTTCAGAAGAGAGCAAGGGAACCTTAGCTCAATTTTAGCATGAGGATATTGAAAGAAGTTCAATAAAAATAATACCTGCACCCACTTCCACGATGCACTTGTTCACTGTGCTCAGTATACTCAAGTGTGAAGTTGATTGCTTGTAGAAAATTCAGCCTTCTCATAAGGAGTTGCTTATGCTATTTACCAGTGATTTGGGGCTACAGATATAAAAAGGATGGCCTTTCTCTTCTTTAGAAGTCTTTGATGTGATGGGCTATTTCTGCTATAGTTGTAAAGAGAGAAATTTATCTGAATTACTATTCTGCAAAACAGGCAGATGTTGAGCTTGATCGGGTGTTCTTAATCACTATATGTTTTTTAGTATCTCAACAATTTAATAAAACACTACATACAATCCTGTTTGCCTCCTTTATGTGTGTATATTGCAGCAATTGTTAGTATATTACCATTCAATATAAAAATGGGATGTTAGATGGAAGATTGTATAACACCTTTTATACTTTTAATAGTATCTTACTAATTTTTATTCTGATATGCATATGCTATTTTAACTGAAAAAATACTCCACTATAATTGAGGCTCTTTATATCATCTCAGTAGGGTATGTAATTGGTGCCCAAGCACTATACAATTCCTCTTCAATCAGTGGTGTAGGCTTCTGCAATTTGCCTCATCTCCAAGTTGCACAAAGTGACCACACTGTGAATATGCTGTACTCCAACTTGTATGTGTTTCATATTACAATCTTTTTCCACAGTGCCTACCTTGTTTCTTTAACTTTAACACAAGGTGGCTTGTTTGGGATTTTTTGTTTGTTTGGGTTTTTTTTAAATCTTTGTTGTTCGAAGAGAACAAAAAAGGCTTTTTATTGAGATCTAGGACAATACCAAGATGTATGTTATGTTGTAAATTATTACTTTGTCTTTTCCATGTTCACTGTTATATGCAACTACTAGTCAAATAGACTTGTGAAAAGTGATAGCTTTAGAACTTTGGAATATATTTAAGTAACTGTAGCTCAAGAGTGGTTTATATCTGAATATATGAAGTTCAAAATTTATTGATTGTGTCTTGCTCATTGAAATAAAGATCTGAAAGTTCCATTGAAATGGACTCTGCAAAGTCTTGCAAACTGGCAATCTTCAATAGTTCTCACAAGAATAAGACTTTTAAACATTAATTTAAAATGAATACCTTTTACAGTGTGTTTTACAGTATGGTGGCTTTTAGATTCTGTGCCACTTTGAGTTACTGAAGACTAATAGGAACAAACTGGGGGAAAATAATGTATAAAAAACCATGGGTTTATTTTCCTCCCTAGGAAATGCAAATCCATTTGCCTGTTTCTTCATGTGAGGAGGAGATACCCATATGACATATTTAATGTAGACTAACAGCAGTGGTTTAGAATCCACAATAACTTCAAGGTCATTACAAGTAGTGTGTGAAGGATAAAGGGAAACATGGTGCAAGGATTGCACTACAGTTCACAACTGCTGTCTGCATCAGTAATCTGTTTTGCAACTACTAAGATTTCATGGGGTTGAGTTTAAGAAAATTAAGGTATCCATGACTGAAATTTTATATTCAGTCTTGTTTCTTCAGAAAGAGTAATTAGACACATTTACACAATTACTTTTTAGTAAACTATTATGCTGCTTAACTGTAACACATATTCTGGTAAAAGTACATTAAACAGCAATCCAAAAGCAATTTAGCAGCTGAAGGCATTATTTTCTATCTAATTATTCACAAATTAATGAATAAAATTAAATTCCAATCACTGAAAAAATGAAGCAATGGTGAGAATCAGAACTACAGATTAGTTAAAGCTATGCAGTGCATAACAGAATTAAAGCTTTCTTTTATTCAAATTCAATGCTTAAAAAAGAACAAATCCATCATCTTGAAATTTGACTTGTAGCTTGACATTAAAAATAATATGAGTAGAATTTTCAGTGGGGTAAGCACAAAACTAGTTCAAGTAGTGTCACTCTCAATTAATGTACTCAGGTGGTGTGCCCATTAAAATTCCCACTTGTGGGTTCAGCTCTCTATGCAAATGGGGTCATTACCTGGAGAATTTAATTGGGTATGACACTGGGAGTAGGAATTTTCCTTTCAAACTAAACCTACTTGCACACATTTTCACTAGAAATTTGATTGTTACATATACTTCATATTGTTTGGCTCTATAAATATTTACCAAAATTGAGAATGTCTTCACTTACTTATTTTTTTTACAGGTGATTCATAATGCATCAAAATGATTTTTAAATTGTTCCAAGTATTCCATATAGAAGTCTTGTTACAAAAACCTGTGGTGAAAATGTATTTTTTGTGTTAAAATTATATTTTTCAATGTTTCACATTCTTTTAAAGCTGATAGTAGTTTTTATAGCATCTGAAAGCAGAACTATAATATTTTTGTAGTATGTGTATATGTAAATGAAAGAAGGCTGTATCATACTGAGCTTGTATCTCACGCATTGTATGGAAAGGACAAAAATATACTGTGTTTCTGAGTAATACGAACTCCCAACTTTCACTGGAAATCTCTTTGCAGAATCATTTCTATAAATAAGGCTAATACAGAAAGATATTAATTCCAAAATGCACACACAAATATTGTGGAAACAGAAGTGCATGGTTGGAAGGAACTTCTAAAGAACTTCTAGTTCAGCAGTCTAAGCTGAAAGAACATGTTCTTGAAAACCTCTGATGGAGGGAATTTTGGACACTAGAAATTGTCGGCACTGGTGCTACAGTAGTCTTACATATGGAAAGCTTTTTTCTAACATCCCATTTAATATTATTTTCATTCCTGCAAGTAAGATTGATGTATCCGTGTTCTATTCCCAGTGGATGTGTAGAACAATCACCATTCTCTTGTCATAACCTTTCATATATTAACCTTTCATATAGTTTGTGTACTCCTGCCTAGTCTTCTCTTACCTAGTCCAAAGAAATCCAGTCTGGTTTCTTCACCCTGCCTACCTCAGTACAACAGCGTTATGTACAATATGAGCTATGCTGAAAGTATCGCAAGGCTGAGGGACCTTGCGAAGGACTTTCTTTGGTAATGAGAAAGGCGTTGGATGGTGCATTGAGGTAAGGAATATACTCATGTCTGTAATGTGCATGGATTTCTGTGCCAAGAAATTTGACACTATTTCAGTTGCACCTTAACCTCTGTAAAGGAAAGAATCGAAAGAATCAACATTATGATCTTCTACACGCAACACTTTGAAGATTTTAATGGGATTTGTAGAAAACTGTTTAAAATTTCTGAAGTGGAGAACTACAACTGTTGTCTTGGCAAACAGAATCTACCATGTCATTAAGGCTTATCTCCATTTCTTACTTCTCTATTTTTCTTCTGTCTCAGCTTTCAGCTTCTTGCCATTTCTGTTCAGCCCTGTTTACTAATCCATAATCCTCTCTGTTTTCAGTAAAATTTCCAAATTTCCTCTCAATTTCTATTGGTTCTCATTGCTTCTTTGATGATACATATTTATCTATGCAAAATAAACCCCCTGCTACTGATGAGTGGTGTTTTGCGTATTAAACTTACTTGCAACTTTGTGGTAGCCTTACAATATGGTTTTAAGACCTTAGCCAAGAGTGGATTTTAACATAAACAAACTGCATTTCAAGATGTTGATGCTACTTTACTACTTTTCATGTTCAAAAATCATAATTAGAAAAATTTGGGGAATGCTCATTTTATTATCGGGGAAAACTATTGGAAACTTATCTGGAAATAATGATAAATTAAATTACAGAAAAAGTACTAATGCATGTCAGTATAGTATTATGGAAAATACCTCTTGATTATTATTCACTAATGAGAATAAAAGTTTGGTGAATAAAAATGATCGTGTAGCCATATTATACTTGCGTTCTTAACACATGTGACTTAGGATTTATATGACATACTGATTAACAAGATTAGGCTTTAGTATGTGCAGATGATGTAGACTGGAACCGAGTAACTGATAGATCTCAAACAGTAGTTATCAAATTAAATAATTGTTAAAAGGGTGATTTTAGAGAGGTTCTACAAAAATCAGTACTGTGCCTGCCACTATTCAGCATTTTCATCAATGACCTGGGAGCTTTTCTAGCAGAATTTGCAGATGAATCAATAGTTGGTGGAACAGTAAATTAAATACATACCTTGTTACAAGGTGCTTATTTAGAGCAATCTGGACCTGGTAGGATGGACCTATTCTGAGAAAATGTTTTTTTTCCTGTGCCATTAAAGGGAAAGGTGATGCTTAAATTTACTTCATAGAAAAAGGATTCATTTTAAACACTTTGAAAAGACTTGAGGATCATGATGAAGAACATACTGAACCATGGTTTTTAGCTGAAATGCTGTGGCCTTTTGTGATGACCTTTTGATTTTTAAATGGGTAATGCAGTGAGTGGAAGCAGGGAATAGTGTGTATTTAGGAAACCAGTTTCAGAACACTGCTTTCTGACCTTCATGTTTTGAAAAACAGAAATAGTCGAAAACAGAGCCCTAGAATTGACTTAGAGACATAAAATGACTTTAAAAGGTGAGAATTGCTGAGCTTATTCTACTCAGTTTATCCAGGAGTATATTGAGATGTGACTTCATTACGCTGTACAGGTATCTTCACAGGTGGAAATTACGGTGTTCTGAAGCTTTTGTTATTGTGATGGAGAGATGCAGAAAGAACTAAATTCTAAAGTGAAGCAAAAACTGGTCTCCAATTTCTTACCAGAATGTAACTGTGAAGATAGTGATGAGTAGAACAAACTACCAAATGCAGCATTTGATGGAAGTGTTTTTCCATAAAACTTGCATTGGCATAATATCTCTGTATATTCTGTATATTCTTTATATCTAGGAGAAATATCAGTATTCTGGGCTGTTTATTACCTGTGTAGCCTTCTAGTACCTGAGGGGAAACTCAAGAAAGCTGGAGGGGAGCTTTCTACAAGGGCCTGTAATTGAAAGCAGGGAGGTTTAGATTAGATATCAGGAAGTTCTTCCCAGAGAGGGGGATGAGGCACTGGAACAGGTTGCCCAGAGAAGCTGTGGATGCCCCATCCCTGGAAGTGTTCAAGGCCAGGCTGGCTGAGGCTTTGAGCAACCTGGTCTAGTGGAAGGTGTCCTTGCCCATGGCAGGGGGGTTGGAACTAGATGATCTTTAAGGTCCCTTCCAACCCAAATCATTCTGTGATTCTATGACTCTGTGTGTTCAGAGAGATTATCTAATGAGAAAGTGACGTTTTTCCACCCGTGCTCTGCAAGTAAGATACGTGCACTAGATAAAGCAGGGACAAGTCTCCTCAGTTTACAGAATGGACTGTTCCTTGACTGTCTTCTGTAACAGATTCTACAATAACTCTGGGGGTTAGGGTTTTATTTTGTGGGGTTTTTTTTCATTCTTTCCTTACGCTTACTGGTGAGAACATGAGAAGTACCAGTATAATCTATTGAAATGAGCTGGAAATAGTGCTTTTTTCCACTAGTGCAGGATCTCCACAACACAATGATGTTTGACCTCTCTCACGCTAGCTGTCTGGGATAATGTGGCGGTCACAGGTGTTTCCCATACCAACATTCAGATACGGTGAATGTAGGTTATAGTTCCGTACTAATAATTCAAATAAAGATTAATTTCTATTGCAAAAATGTAAAACACATTAAATGTTAATTTCAAGGGCAAAGCTAAATTGAAGTCCCTAAGAAAATACTTTAAATTAGATGAATTACCTGCAAAACAAACATCACAGATAAAAAGTGAATTTACTTAATAAAAAAAGTTAATAAAATGGGCTGTGAAAAGAAGATGAGCAGCAGTGTTAAGATAAATAGTCCACTCACACTGAAATAAAGCATGAAAGTTCATTTATGACATAGAAGTTTATGGAAAATTTACAAGACAAAATGCATTCCGGTGTATTAAACCAAGGACCACTGGGATTTGTGTGTTTTGAGCTGTCAGTAGGCTCATCATAACCATTACGAATCTGCCCTGAAACATTAAAAGAGCAAAAATACAGAGCTAGAAGGTCCAATTGCTGTGGATTGGGGAAAAGAAGTGGGTACTGACTTTTTTTTGTATGCTATCCTTCCACATATTGCAATGCAGGAAATTATAGAGCAGGTGGAAAGGTCAAGTGTGTGTAGAGACTTTACTGCATATTTCACTTCCCTGCTCCTTAGTTAGAGGTTAATACAACACTGTGTTACATTGATTCAGCAATAGTTTTGCATTCTCCTACTCCAGGAGAAATTTAACTCACAAACTATACCACTAGGTTTATTTATTTATTTCCTTTAGGCTACTTCTTCGTTCTGTGGTATTCTTGAGGGAGTCAAACAATAAAATGAAAATTGACCTCTGTGGAAACCGTAAGTAGTTTGTTAGACTCTGTTTTGAGACGTATGGGGATTTCTCCAATGACAGAAATGAATTTCACCCTTTTTTTATCTTGGTTTCCAGTGAGTAAAGGGCTTAAGAATCCACTGTGAAGTATATGCTTGCATGCATGTTTGTCCATTTTCCTATTCCCTACTAATAAGTTTTAAGCCTGTTTTGTCCCATTTAAACCAAGTGAAAAAGGACAGCAATTAAAAACCCCCACAACTAACAAAGGAGAGTGGGTCTATTCTTACCCCACTGAGGGGGCACTTGCAGAACTTGCTCAGCTCTTATAAGATGTCAAAGAATTCGCAGAAGGGAGATTTACTTAAAAAGTTTACTTGTGGAAAACCTTACAGCTGAAGTTCATGTTTTATTAAATGTAAGGGAATCAAGCTGAGACTGAAATCACATGAATGAAAATTAATTCCACTACTCATGGAACAAGTTGATTTTGTGTGATTTAAGTCTGACTTTCGTAAATATGAATAGTTGAAATTGATTTCAAAATAAATTCTTCTTTGTCTCCTGTTTTGTAATGTTTGCTTTTGGAAAAGTTACAGTATTCCCCTTTAGTGATTTAAGGTTTTTCCCACCAAATAACTTTCTAAATCCATTGTTCCAGGGTAACCTTCAGGAAGAAAATTAAAAATGACTGAAAAAATAATTTGATAATGACTAAGAAAAAAATTCTGAAGAGTTGAAAAGAAACTGGTTTTATTAGCACATACACCTGTTTATTTTCTTTCTACCAATAGCAAGTTTTTGATTCAAGGCTACATTTATAAAATTTTAATTCCATATAACATACTGAAGCAACTTTTTGCAATAAAAAAAAATTCTAATTAGCATTAATAAAGTATTATATGTGTAATTTTTACAACTAGAAGTACCACTGTGGTTGTCACATTTTATTGTACACATAGCTTGATTGTTGCAGAGTAGACATCTGCCAGAAACATTTCAGTTTAGCATGATGAATTTACTGTAACCCTGTCAAAAATCACGTAACAATGCCAAAGTATCGCTTTGAATATAGGTTGAAAAACAGAAATAAGTGTGTTGAAGAAGGTTTTCAAATTCTTTCAGAATCCAGTCATTACTGGTGTTACAGCCAGGCTCGTAGGAAGGCTGCTGGTCCATGGGGGATTCCTGGGAAGTGAACATTACTTACTTAATCAGGGTAGTGAAAAGCAAAATCCTGTTGACTGTAGGTACCCTGAGTAGGCTATCAGCACCCCAGCGAGGATGCTGGCGCATAAAGGGCAGGCAATTTGCAGAAAAGCGTAAGGACTTTTTGAAGCCTTTTGTTAAAACTAAAATGGAAAGGGCAAAATGTGTTTGTGATGTCTTCTGTGCTGACTGTATTTCAGATGCTTGTTTTTTTACTAATTATGTGTGAAACACTGTATGCAGCCCTACTTGGGTTAATATGCTTGTTGGAGCCTTGTGTCTAATTTATTTGGGCCCAGTTCTGAGCTCAGGTAAAAAACAGAAGAGACAATCGGGGAAAGCACATGTTTAATGGTAACTCTCCAAGATCCTGATATTTCAAGAAATAGCTTATTAGGAAAGGTGAGTACTCCTGCATCTTTGATAAAAGATTCTTCAGTGTAGTATGTGGTTTAAATAAATGTAGGATATATTGCTTTTTTCCAGATTTAATATTTTTTTTTTTTTATTTTCAGTAGACGCCAAAGGTGTTCCAGCATGTTTCAAAGAGAAGATAAGACATGATCCTGGCATGTAATTCAAACACCATATTTGTATATTTTATAAAACTATTATTTATGAAAAGGAATTAAATACATTCATCTGCATTTGCATAGGCCCACTGTGTGCCTACCTGTATGAATATTACCATAGCCTTCAGCTAAATCCTGGAATTAAGGATATTGTATCAACACATAGTCTTCTTTAATGGACTTTTAAACCATAAACAACAAAACTGATTGCTCACATGTAGATACAATTTGCATAAATAATTATTTCCTGACAATATATTAAACAACAGACATGCATTTTTCGGTGTATTATAATTTTCCATTGTTAAGCTGATTTCAAACACTGTGTGTAAAGGTCTGATGGCAGAGTAGCAGTCTGCTGTATCATGGGAACTTCTGCCTTTGCTGATTGGTATGAAAAATTTCACCATTGAAACAAGAATTAAATGGAGGAACCTGCATCGCCCTCTTCCTTCCCCTTCTCAGAAATGTACCTTAGAGTTCTGGGACAGATGGTGTCAGGCAGTTTGAGAGAAAAAAAAAAAAAAACAAACCAAACCCAAAACTAAACACACAAAATCTCCTAAGAGGTGATAGCCTGGAAAACTGGAAACCATGTTAAAAAACAGCCAAAAGAATATCTTTGTTCCTTCAGAGAGCTTTGGTGAGGTGTATGGGAAAGCACCTGTCCTGTGAACTTCCCCTTCAATATCTACAATCACTGAATTTATCTCTACAAAATGTGTTGCTATGTGACTATAAATGTTGATATTTTTACATGCACATGTGTTCCTTTCTAACTAAATACTCTTGCTTGGTGTGCTTACGGCTCACATCTTACTCTGCCCTGCTCCTGTGATTAACCCAATGTGCTGACGGACTGACAAAACGCCCTATTCTGCTACAGCTGAATGAGGGCCAGTACATGTTACACACAGTGCTGCCTGACAAATTGAATCAGCTACTCTAAGTGATTTTGCCTGTTTCAGAGTACTGGGAAACTCAAAGGGCATCAAGTCAAATTACACATTGATCGCAATTTGCCCTGTAGCTTTTGCACACAGAAGGAATCACACACCACACTTAGAAGATTAGTGGAAAAGACTGCATCAGGGGAATATCACATGTAAGCATGTAGAAGTTGGACTTCTCTGGATAGTAGTAACATCACAAGTCTAGCCATCCGGGAAAGTGCAAAATTTATGTTGATGTGCACTTCCCAAATGACACAGACAGACATCATCCTCTCTGTAGACTCTGCTATTTCCAACTTAGCCATGCCATAATTCATGTTTTGGTTTTGGTTATTTTTCCTTCTTCAAATAAACTAAATGTCAGAATATCCCAAATATGAGCGATGTCTAGATTTGTTTTATATTGAAATATAAATGCATATGTACTAATGATTATGAACTGCTATATATTAGAATAGCTTCAATCATGGAGATCATTTATCTACCCCTGTATGATCTAGAACTATCTAGAGTTTGGATGACAGACCAGTAGTTGGATGCCTGAAAACTCAATTTTTATTTTCAAACTTTTCTTTGGAACCACAGAGGCTAAATGCTTCCTTAAAGAGCAGTAGCAAAAATAACTGAAAAGAAAAAGTCAAGAGAACAAATATACTCATGTGCACTGTGTTTTCCAATAGCTGACATTTAGAAGACAATACAAGATACTGTACAACTTACAATGACATTCCAGGCATCAGCACAAAGGCTTATCTTTATTTCGTTAGTAATGCTTATGCTAGCTGAGGCCTCCTCCTCGTCCTTGTTATGCTGATGAGCAAATTTTACTCCAACCCACCAACACTTTCTTCTCAGAAGACTGTCTTAAATATTACTAAAGTAATTTAAATAACCTCCTGTGTACCGGATCTCAGTTTAGTGACCAGTACTTTATGCAGAGTACAATCAGGTTCAGCATGGATGTCTGTGTTTTAGCTTTTCTGAATAGTCTTTCAAGTCATTTAATCCACTAAATGATCATGAAGATTTCTAATTTCTGCCTGTTGCTGGATAGATTTCTCATTTGTTCCATGGTTTCTTCCGGTTAGTTGCAAAAAGCTCAAATGCCATTTTTCTCAATTTCATTTCTATTTCCAAGAAACCAGTCACCTGGTTTCTGTTCTTGGTGTTCTCTCCTACAGTCATAGACCTGATAAACATACCAATTTTATCACTTTTCCTACTAACTGAGGTTGCCAGTCCGTGAGAGGTGACAGCAAATGAAGCTGAGAGATTCATATTGTTGTGTATGTACAAACTTCAGGGTTGTTTTCTGTCACATTCTGTGTTTTCGACACAGCCTTTACTTCTCTCACCTAATGCTTACTACTCAGTCACGGTAAGTATTTTGAGAAGAATATACTGCTCCAAATTCTTCCTAATACACTTCCAGTTTGTTTGCTTAGGCTGAAAGCTTTTTTGTTTGTTTGGTTGTTTCACTGAATTCCTTCCACAAGAGGAAGTAAAATATACCTTAGTAGCTTTCTTCTCCAGATATGAAGGTGGTTTGGATTAAGGGTCTGATAGCCTTGACTAGACTTGAAAATCCACTGTACCTGTTGTTTAAGGTCAAATGTCTCAATAAAATCTTTCCATAAAAGCAACATGTTAACTTGTACTTTTATCAGGTCCCTTCTGCAATTTTTTCCCCAGCTTTCCTGATTTCAAAAATGACAATGATAGTATTTGAGTTTTCTGGGAATTTCTGCAATGCGATGCGTGTTGTGAACAGTTTTTTCTAGTTCTGCTTCTGGGCTCTCTCTGATCTTTGTAATGTACAGCACAGTGCTGTCTTCCCTAGGCACTTCTCTTATCATTTTCTTAACTTGTTCTTCTGTTCCTCGTACGGGGGTAGCTTGTGGAGTTATGCAAGGGAATCATTCACAATACTAGCTAAACTGCAGAAAAAACATTTCTAAGGATTCCACAGAAATGAAGAATTATGAAGACTTGCTTTTTTAAACTTAAAATGAGGAAAAATTAAGATCTCATAACCCCCAAAAAGCCTTCCACCTTGACTTGCCAAACCAAAGCATAAACACAAAAGTTTTACCCATTATAAATGCAACATTTTTCTGTAGGAACGCCTTTTCTTAGGACTGTATTAAGGTCATAATGAGTAAACAGAAAGACTGTTTGACCAAGGCCACGCATTTGTTGATAAACATGTATTTTAAAATCTTGAACACTTTTTCTTTCCTCCCCCTCCCTGCACGCACCAGCAAATCACCACCCTTCTTACAAAGCAAATGCACAATAGGAGTAAATTGTGGTTCTCCCTGGAACAAAAGATATTTCATTTTTGAATAAACATATGATTGTTGTATTTTTTCTCTGTTTTTCAGTTATTGCTACTATATTAATTGCTGAATTTGATCCTCTTGTTTAAAGTTGTTTGGAATTTTGCCTCAAATCAGAGTTGTGGATGCTGGAGCTCCTGTGGGTCAGGAGACCTGCCTCTTTATGGGGTCTGCAGCATGCATCCTACCAGCTGGCACCAAGAGAAAGCTTGCTGCTTCTTATCTTCATCTCCCGCTTTGGCTTCCTTGGTACATGTCTTTGTAAATATTTTTTATTTTGCTTTGATTTCTTGTAGCTACCTTGGGCTTGAGCCAGTGTTCACTAGCAAAGCAAGAAAGATATATGAGATTATCAAAGAGATAATATTTCATCTTGAAAAGTAACCAATGCTCATCCTGAAGCATTTGAATCATGTGCTTGCGGACACAAAAGATTGTGTGTGCAGAAGCAGCTTAAACTCATGTCTGTCTGCAGGTCTGCATAAGCTTGAGGATAACATGATTATTCACCTTGTTTTCTGCTTAATAATAAGTGTTCATTACTTATCATGAAATTAGTAGATCCTAATACTGAACCTGCAACTTTGTTTTGTTTATGTTTCTAGTGTTGCCTTTATGTATAAGACCCTCTTAACTTGGTAGGTCCAAACTGGCTGATGCTTCTAGAAACATTTTCAACCTGCTACCTGGTGTTATTTTATGTCTCAGGGTGTAGGTTTACATTATGGAATGACTGTAAGAGGTAGCCAAACCAAGAATCCATCAAAAACTAGGAAATTGTCCCAATTCTCCTTTGATTTTAATGGTGATTTTAACAGGAATATGGGTGCTATTTTGAAACAAGAGATACTAGAACACTTGTGGGGCAGCCCTGTACACCTTTCCCCTGCATAAAAAAACCCCACGTTTTGCTCACAAATGGTTTAACAGTGACTTTGGTTTTGCTTTTTCCAGTGTAACTTGCCAGTGTAATTTTATTTTATTTTATCTTTACTTTTTTTGGTTTTCTTTCACGTTTATGACACAGTGAAGTGTTTTGGCATGACTTTTTCATGGCTGTTCATGACAGTCTCTTGTCTATTGGCACAGACCTTCTGTCTAATTCTTTTCATCCCAGCATGGCCGGTCAGCCAGTCTCTCCATCAGGAGTTAAGTGGAACTTGGGTACTTTTCCAGTTGAAGAACAAAACTATTCTTCCTGAAACCTGTATTTCAATGATGAGTTAAGAGGAGTTTTAGTCAACATTAAATAAAAACACATGGTTTCCTGCATCTGGTGTCTTAATCTCCCATTAGGATTCCCACAGCCAGCGCTGCAAGTGGCAGCTTTAAAAAGCTGGTGGTACTGCAGCTCTTGGTTTTGCAGATGCAAAACTCTCGGTTAAACCTGAGTTTATGGCTGCTTATCACAAAAAGACCAAAAGAGAAAGAACTTTTGCAGCTTCTTGCTTTTGGAATTTCTGCTGGGAAATCAGTGGAGCCCAATCCTGTTATTTTATAGGAGACTGCAGTTTCTGTACTGAAGACAGAAAACCACTCTAGACTCCATTTAACAGTACTGCTCTCCATTTAATTAGACCTTTCATCCCTCTGTCCTTGGATATCTTCCTTTCGGGAATTGTCCAAGCTCTCTAACGGAGGAGTTATACAGGTTGTAAAAAATTATGCTAATCTTGTTGTTTTAACAGCAGCATGTTTTGGTGTTCACTTCCTATGTTGTCCTTGCAGAAGGTGCCATGATCTGAAATTCTCATCTGAAAATGTTTTATGAGCCTGTCACTTTTTTTCTCTTGACTCACATTTCAAAGAGATCTGCTTCTTTTTATCATCCTGTCTGCCTTCCCATTACAATTTTACATTATGATATTGAAGCAGTCTTTGATCGTTTTGTAGTTTGCATAGGTCCTTGTGTAATATGTTCACTTGCTTGTCTAGTAGCATGTTCACTTGCTTGTCTAGAACGCTGCACGTCAGTGAGACAACCTGCACAAGCCTAATCTCATCTGCATCGTTTTTTTGAATAGCTGGCATATTTTGTCTGATGTGCTATATAAATTGTGTGAGTGTTTGTCTGCGTCCTTTTTGATAATTAATATATTATTCACCAGGGATTTTTATAAATGCATTTCCTCCAACTTTCTCATCTTTCTTTTTCTGAATAATAAGAATCAGACATGCATGAAGTACTGTCAGTATATCTTCCCAGCTACTCTCCACTCCTTACACTGACACATTTTTACCACAATGATAGAAAAATTGGTGCTTTTTATGCTACTGGTAAGTAACATATGAGAGTGTAAATTATTTCCATGTTGCCAGCAATATTAACTCCCTTTAAGCACTTGTGTTAAGATTTAGCATCCCTGTTACCTTATAGATCTTTTGAAACAGAAAGTGTACTTGCTACATTGGCAGAGGTCAATTACACTTCAGTTAGAATTCTGTTTCACTGAAATGAAGAAGGTTAGTGAGTGAGGAACAATTGTGTGAGCGGCAGAATCTATTTCATTGTGTTTATGGGCAACTACCAGGGACTGTCTCCTCTTTGTACCCATTAAACAGACTTTTGGGTGTTGAAGACTGATAAAGTTTATTTCTGACCACACAGGCTGATAATTTTGGGACTTGTTTTTATCAGGAATATGTGTAATGTGAATTTACACACATTTGCATGGGTATTCAGAAGGAATTTAAGGGTAAAATAAATAAACAACATTAGAAGCTTCCAGGATTTTTATTTTATTTTATTTTATT